>NW_021305018.1:0-2152 GCF_002162155.2 Triticum dicoccoides
CTTGTTACCTCAGCTATGATCTTGTGCCCTCAACAAGATCTGGTGGATAGTCAGGCTTCTAAGCTTTTTCATTTGTAGATGTCTGTACTCAGACATGATAAGCTTCCGCTTGTGCTTGACTTGTATGCTCTGAATGTTGGGTCATGAGACCCATGTTTGTAATATCTCACTCCTCGGAGCCTATTGAATAAAATACTTGAGATGTAGAGTCATGTTGTGATGCCATGTTGTATTTGCACATATCGAGCATATTGTGTGTATGTTATTGAAACGCTTGGTATGTGTGGGATCTGACTATCTAGTTGTTTATCCTTAGTAGCCTCTCTTACCGGGAAATGTCTCCTAGTGCTTCCATTGAGCCATGGTAGCTTGCTACTACTCCAGAACACTTAGGCTGGCCGGCATGTGTCCTTCTTCATTCCTGTGTCTGTCCCTTCGGGGAAATGTCACGCGATGAATACTAGAGTCCTGTTAGCCCGCTTTAGCCCGGTTCACCGGAGTCCTGCTAGCCCAGTGCTACAGCTCGGATTCACTCGCTGATGACCGACACGTTCGATGCTGGGTCATGGATGCCTGTCCCTGTAAGTTTGTGCCACTTTGGGTTTACGACTAGCCATGTCAGCCCGGGCTCCTTATCATATGGATGCTAGCGACACTATCATATATGTGTGCCAAAAGGCGCAAACTGTCCCGGGCAAAGGTAAGGCGACACCCGTGGGAATACCGTGCGTGAGGCCGCAAAGTGATATGAGGTGTGACATGCTAGATCGATGTGGCATTGAGTCGGGTTCCTGACAGCTTAGAAGTACTTTGTGTTGGTTGGATGAATCTGAGATTGTGTGATGCATATTCTATAATCATGCCCACAGATACTTGAGGTGACAATGGAGTATCTAGGTGACATTAAGGTTTTGGTTGATTTGTATTGTAAGGTGTTATTCTAGTACGAACTCTTTTATAGATTGATCCGAAAGAATAACTTTGAGGTGGTTTCGTACCCTACCATAATCTCTATGTTTGTTCTCCGCTATTAGTGGCTTCGGAGTGACTCTTTGTTGCATGTTGAGGGCTTGCTATATTATCTATCTATGTTATTATTGTTGAGAGAACTTGCACTAGTGAAAGTATGAACCCTAGGCCTTGTTTCCTATCATTCCAATACTGTTTACGCTCACGTTTATCACTTGTTACCTTGTTGTTTTTATTATTTCAGATTACAAATAGCTTTATCTACCATCCATTTTGCGCTTGTATCACCATCTCTTCGCCGAACTAGTGCACCTATACAATTTACCATTGTATTGGGTGTGTTGGGGACACAAGAGACTTTTTGTTATTTGGTTGCAGGGTGGTTTGAGAGACACCATCTTCATCCTACGCCTCCCACGGATTGATAAACCTTAGGTCATGCACTTGAGGGAAATTTGCTACTGTCCTACAAACCTGTGCACTTGCAGGACCAACAACGTCTACAAGAAGAAGGTTGCGTAGTAGACATCAAGCTCTTTTCTGGCGCCGTTGCCGGGGAGGCTAGGTAAGTGAAGGTATATCTTTAGATCTTGCAATCGAATCTTTTTGTTTCTTGTTTTAGCACTAGTTTAGTTTATAAAAGAAAACTACCAAAAAGAAGGGAATTGAGTATGTCTCATACGCTTCACCTTTTTAATATCTTTCGTGAGTATGATGGAAAGGAAAATTGTGCCAAAGTGTTAGAAGAAGAATGCATTAAAATGTTTGTCACTAAATCTTTGAATGATGAGCATGATTGCAATGTTGTTAGTACGAATTCTTTGAATATCCATGATGCTAATGATGATTGCACTAGTTATGATGAAAATATCTCTTATGAGTTGTCAACTTTTGTGGAGTGCATGTTTGCATGAACACACAAAATAGAGAAGATATTTATTGCAAGAGGCATAAGTACTTAGAAACCAAATTGTTGCAAGAAGAGCTAGATGAATGTGCTGAAAGATTCAATATTTTTCGCGCTCCTTGTGAACTTTGCAATGAACATGGTCATTTAAAGCTCCAATGCTATTTGTTTCATGATCAAGTCGTGTCCAAATATTGTGATAATTTCATTACCCTTGAGCATCATAAAGAGCTTAGCCTTCTTTTGGGTTATGAAGAAATGAAACGTATAACTAAG
>NW_021305019.1:0-10475 GCF_002162155.2 Triticum dicoccoides
CAAGGTATAGTAGGTACTCCTGGATCTCCAAGTTTCTTTGGTATTCCACCCTTAAAAGTATAATTAGCAAGCATGGTGGCAATTTCAGCTTCTGGTATCTTTCTTTTATTTGTAATAATATCTTTCATGTACTTAGCATAAGGATTGGTTTTAAGCATATCGGTTAATCGCATACGCAAAATGATAGGTCTAATCATTTCAGCAAAGCGCTCAGAATCCTCATCAACCTTTTTCTTGGATGGTTTGGGAGGAAAAGGCATTTGTTTCTGAACCCAAGGTTCTCTTCCTTTACCATGTTTCCTAGCAACAAAATCTTTCTTATCATAACGTTGATTCTTTGATTGTGGGTTATCAAGGTCAACAACGGGTTCAATTTCTACATCATTATCATTACTAGGTTGAGCATCATTATGAACATCATCATTAACCTTTTTATTAGGTTCATGTTCATTGCCACATTGTGTTTCAGCATCAGACATAGATATATCATTTGGATTATCAAGTGGTTCAGCAATAGGTTCACTAGAAGTTTGCATAGTTCTGTCAGTTTTCTTTTTCTTCTTTTTAGAAGAACTAGGTGCATCAATTTTATTTCTCTGAGAATCTTGCTCAATTCTCTTAGGGTGGCCTTCAGGATACAATGGTTCCTGAGTCATTCTACCAGTTCTAGCAGCCACTTTAACAGCATAATCATTTTTCTTACTATTCATCTCATTGAGCAATTCCTTTTGAGCTTTAAGTACTTGTTCTACTTGATTGGTAACCATGGAAGCATGTTTACTAATAAGTTTAAGTTCAACTTTGGCATTAGCCATATAATCACCCAAGTGTCCAAGCATATTTGAATTGTATTTTAATTGTCTACCAAAATAAGCATTAAATTCTTCTTGCTTATCCATAAATTTATCGAACTCATCTAAGCATGGGCTAGCAATTTTAGTAAATGGGATTTCAGGTTTATCATATCTATAGAGAGAATTTACATTAATTACCTGTGTTGGGTTATCGAGATCTGGAGGTTCTTCAATAAGTAAAGGATCAAGGTCATGTGTTTCTTCAACAGGCGGTAAATTAAGTCCATGTATTTCTTCAATAGGAGGTAAATTCTTAACATCTTCAGCTTTAATACCTTTTTCTTTCATGGATTTCTTTGCCTCTTGCATATCTTCAGGACTGAGAAATAGAATACCCCTCTTCTTTGGAGTTGGTTTAGGAATAGGCTCATTAATTGGAGCAGGAGCTGGCTTAGGAGGTGCCCAATTACTTTCATTTGTCAACATATTATTCAATAGAATTTCAGATTCATCTGGTGTTCTTTCCCTGAAAAGAGAACCAGCACAACAATCCAGGTTATCTCTGGAAGCATCGGATAGTCAATTATAAAAGATATCAAGTATTTCATTTTTCTTAAGAGGATGATCAGTCAAAGCATTAAGTAACTTGAGAAGCCTCCCCCAAGCTTGTGGGAGACTCTCTTCTTTAATTTGCACAAAGTTGTATATTTCCTTTAAAGCGGCTTGTTTCTTATGAGCAGGGAAATAATAGACCATATCCTGGGGACTACGCACACAACCAGGATCAAGAGAATTAAACCATATCTTAGCATCACCCTTTAATGAGAACGGAAATATTTTAAGGATATGAAAGTAGCGAGATCTCTCATCATTAGTGAACAGGGTGGCTATATCATTTAATTTAGTAACATGTGCCACAACAGTTTCAGATTCATAGCCATGAAAAGGATCAGATTCAACAAAAGTAATTATATCAGGATCAACAGAGAATTCATAATCCTTATTAGCAACACAGATAGGTGAAGTAGCAAAAGCAGGGTCAGGTCTCATCCTAGCATTTAGAGATTGCTTATTCCATTTAGCTAATAAACTTTTGAGTTCATATCTATCTTTGCAAGCTAAAATAGCTAAAGAAGCTTCGTGATCAAATAAATAACCCTCGGGAATAACAAGTGATTCTTCATCTTCATAATCAGATTCAATATTTTCAATCTCTCTAGCCCTAGCAAGTTGTTCCTCGAGAAAATCACTAAGTGGCATACTAGTATCAGGCATAGAGGTAGTTTCATCATAAGTATCATGTATAGCAGAAGTAGCATCATCAATAACATGCGACATATTAGAATGAATAGCAGAAGCAGGTTTAGGTGTCGCAAGCTTACTCATAACAGAAGGTGAATCAAGTGCAGAGCTAGATGGCAGTTCCTTACGTCCCCTCGTAGTTGAGGGATAAATCTTGGTTCTTGGATCTTTCAAATTCTTCATAGTGTCCAGCAGATATAAACCCCATGTGACTCAAAGAATAGAGCTGTGCTCCCCGGCAACGACGCCAGAAATTAGTCTTGATAACCCACAAGTATAGGGGATCGCAACAGCTCTCGAGCGTAGAGTAATCAACCCAAATTTATTGATTCGACACAAGGGGAGCCAAAGAATATTCTCAAGTATTAGCAGCTGAGTTGTCAATTCAACCACACCTGGAAACTTAGTATCTGTAGCAAAGTGTTTAGTAGCAAAGGAATATGATGCTAGTGGTAACAGTAACAAAACAGTAACGAAAGCAAAGTAATGTTTTTGGTATTTTGTAGTGATTGTAACAATAGCAACGGGAAAGTAAATAAGCGTAAACCAGTATATGGAAAGCTCGTAGGCATCGAATCAATAATGGATAATTATGCCGGATGCGGTTCATCATGTAACAATCATAACATAGGGTGACACAGAACTAGCTCCAATTCGTCAATGTAATGTAGGCATGTATTCCGAATATAGTCATACGTGCTTCTGGAAAAGAACTTGCATGACATCTTTTGTCCTACCCTCCCATGGCAGCGGGGTCCTAATGGAAACTAAGGGATATTAAGGCCTCCTTTTAATAGAGAACTGGAAGAAAGCAGTAGCACATAGTGAATACATGAAGTCCTCAAACTACGGTCATCACCGGTAAGTATCTCGATTATTGTCACTTCAGGGTTAACGTATCATAACACATAATAGGTGACTATAGACTTGCAAGATAGGATCTAGAACTCTCATATATTGATGAAAACATAATAGGTTCAGATCTGAAATCATGGCACTCGGGCCCTAGTGACAAGCATTAAGCATAGCAAAGTCATAGAAACATCAATCTCAGAACATAGAGGATAATAGGGATCAAACCCTAACAAAACTAACTCGATTACATGATAAATCTCATCCAACCCATCACCGTCCAGCAAGCCTATGATGGAGTTACTCACGCACGGCGGTGAGCATCATGAAATTGGTGATGGAGGATGGTTGGTGATGACGACGACGACGAATCCCCCTCTTCGGAGCCCCGAACGGACTCCAGATCAGCCCTCCTGAGAGGTTTTAGGGCTTGGCGGCGGCTCCGTATCGTAAAACGTGATGATTTCTTCTCTCCTATTTTTTCTCCCCGAAAGAAGTTATATAGAGTTGGGGTTAGAGTCGGGGGGTTTCCAGGGGGCCCATGAGGTAGGGGGGCGCGCCGTAGGGGGGGCTCCCCCCACCCTCGTGGCAAGGGTGCGGGCCCCCTGGTCTTCATCTTTTGTGAAGATTTTTTCTTATTTATTGTAAGATATTCCATGGAGTTTCAGGTCATTCCGAGAACTTTTGTTTTCTGCACATAAAACAACATCATGGCAATTCTGCTGAAAACAGCGTCAGTCCGGGTTAGTTCCATTCAAATCATACAAGTTAGAGTCCAAAACAAGGGCAAAAGTGTTTGGAAAAGTAGATACGACGGAGACGTATTAGGGTGGTGCAGCAAAGTAGCGTAAGTATATCCCTCGGTTTTTGAGAACCAAGGTATCAATCCAATAGGAGGCCACGCACGAGTCCCTCGTAGCTACACAAACAAATAAATCTTCGCAACCAACGCGATAAGGGGTTGTCAATCCCTACACGGTCACTTACGAGAGTGAGATCTGATAGATATGATAAGATAATATTTTTTGGTATTTTTATGATAAAGATTCAAATTAAAATAAAAGGCTATAAAAATAACTAAGTATTGGAAGATTAATATGAAGGAAGATAGACACGGGGGCCATAGGTTTCACTAGTGGCTTCTCTTGAGAGCACAAGTATTCACGGGGAGTAAACAAATTATTGTTGAGCAATTGACAGAATTGAGCATACTTATGAGAATATCTAGGTATGATCATGTATATAGGCATCACGTTCGAGACAAGTAGACCGACTCATGCCTGCATCTACTACTATTACTCCACACATCGACCGCTGTCCAGCATGCATCTAGAGTATTAAGTTCAAGAGAACAGAGTAATGCTTTAAGCAAGATGACATGATGTAGAGGGATAAACTCATGCAATATGATCAAAATCACATCTTGTTATCCTCGATGGCAACAATACAATCATGCCTTGCTGCCCCTACTATCACTGGGAAAGGACACGGCAAGATTGAACCCAAAGCTAAGCACTTCGCCCATTGCAAGGAAGATCAATCTAGTAGGCCAAACCAAATTGATAGTTCAAAGAGACTTGCAAAGATAACCAATCATACATAAAAGAATTCCGAGAAGATTCAAATATTGTTCATAGATAAACTTGATCATTAACCCACAATTCATCAGTCTCAACAAACACACCGCAAAAGAAGATTACATCGAATAGATCTCCACAAGAGTGGGGGAGAACTTTGTATTGAGATCCAAAAAGAGAGAAGAAGCCATCTAGCTAATAACTATGGACCCGTAGGTCTGAGGTAAACTACTCACACTTCATCAGAAGGGCTATGGTGCTGATGTAGAAGCCCTCCGTGATCGATGCCCCCTCCGGCGGAGCTCCGGAACAGGCCCCAAGATGGGATCTCGTGGATACAGAAAGTTACGGCGGAAGAATTAGGGTTTTGGCTCCGTATCTGGTAGTTTGGGGGTACGTAGGTATATATATGAGGAAGGAGTACGTCGGTGGAGCAACATGGGGCCCACGAGGGTGGAGGGCGCGCCCCCTACCTCGTGGCCTCCTGGTTGATGTCTTGACGTAGGCTTCAAGTCCTCTGGATCATGTTCTTCCAAAAATCACATTCCCGAAGGTTTCATTCCACTTGGACTCCATTTGATATTCTTTTTGTTCGAAACCCTAAAATACGCAAAAAAACCAGCAATTCTGGGCTGGGCCTCCGGTTAATAGGTTAGTCCCAAATATGATATAAAAGTGTATAATAAAGCCCAATAATGTCCAAAACAGAATATAATATAGGATGGAACAATCAAAAATTATAGATACGTTGGAGACGTATCAACAATTAAAATCCAAGTGTTAAAACTTGGAACACCCAAACTGATGAAATTCGGTTTGGTTGTTTGAAGTTACAAAACTTGGCATCAATCCTCATCGCAGAGGCTGACAGACAAATTCGCCAAGGTGTTCGACTGTCTTCGGCCCCCAGAATTATTGATGTGCGCAGGACGCTGGGCGCCGGCGTCACTTGTGGGATGTGTATCTAGTGTTCAACGCTGAGCGCCACACGTATCTCGGACCGTTGATACTTGCTATTTAAGGAGAATAAGGAGATGAAGAGGAGAGGAAGAAGAGGAAAAAAAAGAAGAGGAAGAAGAAGAAGAAAAAAGAGGAGAATAAGAAAGAATAGAGGATAAGAAGAAAAATAGTTCTTCTCCTCTATTCCATCTTCTTCTCCTCTTTTTCTTCTTCTTCTTCCTCTTCTTTTTTTATATGGAACGAGGGGGTCGAGCAGTCGAGGGTCTAGAACTAGGGTAGAGGGTCGAGCGTCGGCGAGGTGTCGAGGTTCTAGGATCGTCGAGGGGTCAAGAGGGGGACGTCAATCAACCCCCTCTCGCTTGACTAACTCTCGAGGTTCTAGAATAGTCGAGGGGTCGAAAGGGGGCCGTCGAGCGATTTATCAAGAATGCCCCCATTATGGATGTGCACAAGTTGATCCAATTTTTTCTGATCTCATCTATATATATATATATATATATATATATATATATATATATATATTCTTCTATATGTCATGTTGTCTGTCAAAGTATTGAAGAAATCCATGGCTTCATCATTAGTCGGAAGTAATAGGCATATGATGCTATGAAGCTCCTCAAAGTTGTTTTGGAATGGAGTTTCGGATAGAATAATTATCCTATCCCGGACTCTGTTCCAAAACAATTTTTGGAGAGCTTCGTACCATTATGCGCATGTTACTTCCGTCTAATGATGAAGACATGGTTTTCTTGAATCCTTTGACAACACGACATATAGAAAGGTAGATGAGATCAAGAAAAATATGAAACATTTTCTGCACATCCAGAATGGCGCCATTTTATTAAATCCGTTAAAGGTTAATAGAATCCCTTGTTTGACATTCATGAGAGAGCCGATTCCTACATCGAACATTCATGAGAGAGGCGTTGCCGAGGCTGCCCCAAACTCTAGATTTATGAAGCTAGATCTATGTTTGCCACAAATAATATATCCATCTCCCGTGTTTGTTATTAATTGCCATGTTGTAATATTTGCAGAAACTATGGATCAAAGAGACTTAGATCAAAAAGAGCTGTTGGGCACTAGTCGAAAAAGGGCCTAATGTGAGACACATTAGTGCTGGTTTGTAATTGGCCCGGTACTAATGGTACCATTAGTCCCAGTTCGGACGGATATGCATTAGTACCGGTTCATGTTGAACCTTTAGTACCGGTTCATGCCGCGAACTGGTACTAAAGGGGTGGTGGCAGACTGGCGTCAGATCGGGTCCCCACGAGTCACAAACCGGTACTAAAGGACTAATCTTTAGTACCAGTTTGTGTCACAAACTGGTACTAAAGGGGTCTAACCTTTAGTCCCGGTTGGAGACACAAACCGGGACTAAAGGGCAACTTTCAAACTCTACCCCCCCCCCCCTATTGCCTTTTCAGTTTTGAAAAAAACAAAAGAAAATGAAAAAACTTCAAAAATTAAAATCCTTCGAGATGTATTTATGTTAGTAGGATTGACAGCTTACTATTGTCAGGAAAACAACAAGTGCTGACTTGGAAACTAGGGGGAATAGAACTCGGAAGTTAAGTGTGCTCAGGCTGGAGTAGTGAGAGGATGGATGACCAGACGGGAAGTTAGACGATTAGAAATGAGTGGTGTAAACTTGAGAACTTATGAGGGGTGATTAGAGGCTACATCGTCAAATAATTCGGAAAATTGAAATTCAACAAAATATCAATTTTTTTCAAAAAATTCAAAAAAAATTCAAAAATAAAAAATATATCCTTTACTACCGGTTGGTGTTACCAACCGGTACTAAAGGTCCCCCAGACCACGGCGCGCGCTCGTGCCACATTGTGGGACTTTAGTCCCGGTTCGTGTTGAACCGACACTAAAGGGGGGGGGTACCTTTAGTGCCCACCCTTTAGTGCCGGTTCGAAAACGGTACTAAAGGTCCTTATGAACTAGCACTAATAGTCGTTTTTCTACTAGTGGGGAGACATAATCTGCGACAGACATGATGTCTTGTCATTATTTCTCAACGACAACGATGGTCTTGAAGAAGAGGATGAAGCCTCTGGTGATCAAAAAATGGAGGAGGATGTCTCTGGTGATCAGATGCCGGTGGAAGAAGGAGGCCGTGATGACGGCCCCGGTGATCAAACAACGAAGGAGGGATCGACTGTTGCAAAGTCCGGCGAGTTGTATATATTAATTAAGCATGTGCTGACTAGCTAATTGATGCATGAATTGTTTTGGTATATGCACATATATTAACTCTTCTTTCTTCTTTTAATTATATATAGCCCTCCGGATCGAGCCAAACGTCGGTAATGAGACGAGGCCCGAAGAAAAGGTTGCGCCCGGATGAGATATACATTATCACAGCAATCGCGGACGATTGCCAACAGATTGAACCCATGTGGACCAGAAATGCATTTTCTACTCAGTGTGGATCTATTGTTAGGGACATCATCCCAATCAGCATCCAGGAATGGAATAAGCCTAAGAAGGAAGACCCTCAAGTTTCTTATGTCACCGATAGACAGAAAGATGATCTTTGGACCTCGCTGACGGCAAATTTCACCCTACCGGCAGAGGAGGATCCGAGTAATCCAGTTATAGAGCCACTGGTCAAGGCGTTTGCTCTGAAGAAGATGGTAGATCTATTAAGGAGGTGGAAGAAGGAGTTGAAAACAATGTTTGTCGACCAAGGGAAGACTCCAGAATACACTGGCCGATTTGAGAAGATAAGAGATCACTGGCACGCATTTGTGGCCTACAAGAAATCGAACAAGAGTAAGAAAATGATAGAGACAAACAATATAAATGCTGCAAAGAAGTAGTTTCACCATTGCACGGGGTCAGGCGGCTACCTCAGAGCCCGACCGTTGTGGGAAAAAGCTGAGAATGACCTGATTGCTAAAGGTGTCGAACCAGAGACATTGCACTGGCCAGAACATGCAAGGACTTGATTCTTCGGGGTTGGGGGAACTATGGAACCTGAAACCGGGAGCTGCTGTTGGATGGACGAGCAACTTGAAATACCCGTCAAGAAGCTTAAGAAGCATATCGTCGAAGCGAAGACAGGGACGTTCATTCCCGACAGAGTGAATGACAAGCTAACTCTGGCCCTCAGGAATCCTGAGCACCCAAGACGAACACGAGGCACACCAGGATCCGTTCCGTGGGTGAAAGGGTTTCCCAGCGCAGACAGTTAGAGAAGTCGGGATAGGTAGAGGAAACAGGAGCTGAGCATAGTGGAACAGCTCCATGAAAGAATGCTAAGGCTAGAGTAACAAGTTGAGAACCAGTGAGCTACCGAGGAACCATCTCAGCGGCACGAATCTACCTCAGAAGCTACCCCGCACTACTAGGGAAAACCCTAGTAGTAGCGCTTGTGGAAGTGCTACCGCTAAGGCGCTATAGCTAACTGTTCCCAGTAGCGCAGGAAATCAAGCGCTACTGCTATACCTAGTTATCAGTAGCACTTCCACAATAAAGCGCTACTGATAACAGTTAGTAGTAGTAGCGTTTCTTAGGAAAAGCGCTGCTGATAACTTTTTCCTATATTTTTAAAAATACAGCTTATTTTCATTGTGGTTTTATATACAGTACTTTCATCATATGATTTTATGACCATGCCTCCACTTGAATCTAATACATGTTCATTTCACCTACTGACATATATAACAACTCAACATGGTTATATAACAACTTAGCATCATGCATCATCGATCATAATAATAAATAACTCAACATTGGTATCATATAATAACAACTCCTCATCATCATCATAGTACTCTTAATCACAACTCATCATCATCATAATCAACTCTAACACATAATAACAACTTCTCATCATCATCATAGTCATAATCAACACTAACTAATTATTCATAATACCTAGGACCTACTCCTTTGTCCTAGCTAAAATAGCATAAAACAGATACACTGGTCCATCTCCATAATGGAGAATGGAGATAAACCTATGTCCAGCTTGTGGCATGCACACTATGTTGTCTCCAATTACTTTCGTGCACGCATTCATCACTTTTCTCCATTCTTTTATTTTGAGCCTTCCATCGTTGGAACTAATCGAGTATGCGCTATTGTAAACCCTCGAAGGAGTTGGTCGTAAGCTAACCATATGCATATCACCTTCGATGTACATCAAGTCAGGAACAACCTCCTTTGGGAGCCTCTGTTGAAAAATGTAATGTTAACATACATAGTTAGAAATGTAGTTTATTTAAGAAGAATGTATGCAATGAAGTTACCATCATTAACAAAACCTTACCAAGTTTTTGGCCGTGAAGTTACCATCAAGCTATTTATGGACTAGTGGCACGTATCTAGTGAAATTTGGGCTGATAGAGTGATTTGTTTTAAAGATCTCAACATCATCTATGAATGAGACAAGATAACCTTTCTCCTCACAATTAAGCTCGGAGTCATAGCTGTAATATGTGTTGTCTACGACCTTTCGAGTATTTCTTGAAGTTAAGAAATAAGCTGACAATTATAAATAAATAAGTTTAGTACCAAAATGTATCAACAAGAGGTAGATGTTTGAAAATAAAAAATATAAATTAGTTGATAAATATGTTTGAAAAACTCACATAGAGGTAGATGTGGAAGTGTATCAATGAGGACCGAAATGTACATATTCTCTTCGTCAATGTCATCTTCAGGATCACCAAGATCGAAGGTGACATACATACCCTCCTTAAAATTATACGCCTTGCACAATGCTTCCCAATTCATGCAACCAAAATGGGATACGCTCTCTGAATTATATAGCTTTACAGCAAAATCATAACCATGATGGGTCCTCAGATGAACTATCTTTGTCTCTATTTTTTCATGATCTTCAAAATCCAGATACTCCAAGACATAGGGTCTTGCATGGCATGGGATAAACTACTCGAATTGTGAAAGACGGAGATTACACGTTGAAGAAGAAGAAGTCATGCTTAATTAAGAAAAAAGACTTGTC
>NW_021305019.1:11948-12357 GCF_002162155.2 Triticum dicoccoides
AAAAAAACTCCTATAGCATTCTAATAAATTTCTATACCTAAAAATTTCTATTACAAAAAAACCTACATTACTAAAAAAACTCCTATAGCATTCTAATAAATTTCTATACCTAAAAATTTCTATTACAAAAAAACCTAGATTTACTAAAAAAACTCATATAGCATTCTAATAAATTTCTATACCTAAAAAATTTCTATTACAAATAAACCTACATTTACTAAAAATACTCATATAGCATTCTAACACATTTCTATACCTAAAAATATCTATTAAAAAACCTACATTTACTAGAAATTTTATACAGAGAGAGGTGGGAGGAGGAGGAGGGAGGAGAGAGGAGGAGGTGGGAGGAGGGAGTCAGGCCGGTTGTGGCGGGAGGAGGAAGGAGAGAGGGGGAGGGAGGAGTGAG
>NW_021305019.1:12508-13990 GCF_002162155.2 Triticum dicoccoides
GGTGGGAGGAGGAAGGAGAGAGAAGGGCCACAAGAGGAAGGAGAGAGGAGGGCAGCAAGAGGAGGAGGGAGGTAGGGAGGCAGCTAACCTTGGGGGCAACAGTAGGTGACGGCGGGCGACGCCGGTGATAGTGGGGGTGACGGCAGCGACGGCGAGATCGAGCGAGAGTGAGAGAGTGTGTGGGGAGAGTGAGGACGCGACGGTGGATAAGGTGCCATAGTAGTAGCGCTGGTGAGCAAAAGAGCGCTACTGATAACCTCCTTAGCAGTAGCGCTTCCTGAATCCAGCGCTACTGCTAAGCTCAGTAACAGTAGCGCTTTATATCAAAAGGCGCTACTAATAAAGCCATGATCACTAGCACATAAAAACCAACATTGATCATCAATAATCTTTTTGTGTAGAATCAATATTGTCAATAGGAATCCACACCAGTTTTGGAAACGGTGAGAATTCCTATTGCCACAAATCGAACCTACACATAGAGTCCAATGGAGACCAAGTGATTGTGATAGATTGAGAAACACCATATTTAAGGTGGTAAAAATTCTATTTGGCAAGCGAGGTGGGACTAAACTTTTGGGCACAGGTCAGGGGGCGGGAGTGAACTTAATAGTAGCCCTGGCCTCAGAAAAGCGCTATTGCTACGTAGATCAGCAGCGGCGCTTTTAGAAAGAGAGCGCTAGTATTCATAGCCTGCCTGCAACTGTATGCCAATTCTAGTAGCAGCGTGTGTAAATTAGCAGCGCTTTAGTTTACCACTAGCTATTGTTAATTAGCAGCAGCGCTCCCTATTTAAAAGCGCTACTACTAAGCTCCTGTGTATACGTTTTTCAATGGGCCGCAGGATAAGCGTCAATGGAAACAGGAGCTGCTAATTACACAACCTAGAGTAAGTAGTACTAGCTAGCTAGTTCCGCGGCGCATCTCTCGTTGATTCTAGTTTCAATATCATTATCATGGTTGATTATCATTTTGATTAAACCGTACTCTTGTATAGTGCATGTGGCAGCAACCCGGAAATCATTTATGTGGATACCACGTCTGCGAGTTCATTTCGCCAAGAGATCTCTCTCCTCGAAGAGCATAACTAAACAAGATTTTGAAGTACGTAAATAATATTCACAATTTTATTTTATCACAATCAATTGTGTTGATTTCATTCATTCATATATATATATATATAGGGTGGGTCTATTATAATAACACCCCTTAAGACCTTATTCTGATAACATTAGGTCTTATTCTGATAACACCATCGAGCTGACCCGTATAGAAACTAACACCGCAGAACAACCGAACCGAACTGCACCGGACACAAAAAAACCGCACACCCCACCTTATCCTCCCACTCTCCCCACGACCCTAGCCAGCCACCTCTCTCCCCGCGCCAGCCCACCTCCCTCCCACCTTCTCCGATGCGGCGCGCCCCTGCCCTCCCCACCTTCTCCGGCGACGCCGCCCACCACCACCTCCCTCCCCGCG
>NW_021305020.1:0-784 GCF_002162155.2 Triticum dicoccoides
CCAAAGGCCTCTTTTCAGCAGCCCAAAGGGCGGGAAGCGGCGGCCTTTGGTCCCGGTTGGTGGCACCAACCGGGACTAAAGGGGGGCATTGGTCCCGGTTTATGCCACGAACCGTGACCAATGCCCCCCTTTAGTCCTGATTGGTGCCAACTGGCGCGGTGGTGGGAGTTTAGTCTCACCTCGCTAGCTGAAGAGCTCCTGCGTCTGTTTATAAGTCCTGCTCTGTGTTTCTTTTCGAACTCCTCTGAACTGTAGGCTTACAGGCCTAATGAGACACTGCAATGCCTGTGGGCCTACTGGGCCTGCTGCAAGCCTGAATCCTGGCCCATGGTTGGGTTTCTAGTCGTATTCAGGTCGTGCTGGCCCAGTAGGTGGCATTTTTTTGCTATTTATTTTTTTAATTCTACTTAGAACTAAATACTTATACTTTTTAGTGATTTCTTTTTTCTTTTAGGTCACAAAAATTATAAACTTTCTGTTAGTGCCATTAGTTTTAAAATTTGAATAGTTTAAATTTGAATTTTTTAAAATTTGTGTGAATCACTAGTTTATGAATAACTTTACTATAAAAATTGATTTTTGAGTCATTCTTTTTCCTGCTATTTAATATTATTGAGTTTTATCATTATACTCAATTTGGTAATTTTAGTTAGTCATAACAAATATTGCAGGCATTTTTTTCATTTCTACTTAGAACTAAATACTTATAGTTTTTTAGTGATTTCTTTTTTCTTTTAGGTCACAAAAATTATAAATTTTCTGTTAGTGCCATTAGGTTTAAAAT
>NW_021305021.1:0-941 GCF_002162155.2 Triticum dicoccoides
GTCTCCTCATCATAGTCACTAGCGGACTCATATCCACCATCCGCGGTAGCAATCATCACACGCGGAGATTTGCATTCCCTCGCATAATGACCTCCTCCCTTACAACGATGACAAATAATATCACTTGTGTGCCCTGTTGATGCCATGGAAGAAGAAGAACGCTGTGCAGGCCCCGCAGGTGCGCTCTTGGCAGATAATGGTGGTTGTGCCTGTTTTCTTGTATCACGGCTGGAGGTGGCACCGGATGGAGGTGCTGGTGCAGTTGAAGTAGAAGATGCACGTGGTGTCCATGATGAAGGTCGGCCTGCAGAAAAGTTAGTTCGCCCCAATGCTTGTCGATCCTGCACTTCACGTTCAGCTTTACAAGCAAGATGGAATAAATGAGTGATATTAGTATACTCCTTATAGTCTAGAATGGTCTGAATCTCTCTATTTAATGCACCCAGAAAACGTGCAAGCATAGCTTCATTCTCCTCAACAATACCACATCGAATCATGCAAGTTTGTAATTCCTGATAATATTCTTCTACAGAATTTTTTCCTTGTCTTAAACGCTGCAATTTTTGAAGCAATTCACGTTGATAATATGGTGGAACCCAACGCGTACGCATAGCAGTTTTCAAAGCAGCCCAAGTAGTTGGAATAGGATATAATCTACAATGTTCAGACCACCATACACATGCAAAACTAGTGAAAGCACAAACAGCAGCAGCAACTCGTCTCTCCTCAGGATATTGTAAACATGTAAATCGTTGTTCAGTTTCTAGCTCCCAAGTAAGATATATATCAGGAACATATCTACCCTCAAATGGTGGAATATTCAATTTCAGTTTAGGAATATGGACATCATCTCGTACCTGAGGTGGTGGTGCAGGCCTACCATTACGAATATATACCTGAGGTCGACCTGCTGGTGGTGGTACAGGTGGCTGCACGTAGTG
>NW_021305022.1:0-924 GCF_002162155.2 Triticum dicoccoides
CCAAAACTGTGAGTAATAATCCAAGAAATGGGCCAGAATTGGCCAAAACTGACAGTGTTGATGACCGACACGTAAACGCACCACAGGGTTCGTTAACCATGGAAACCACTCCGGGACCCCGAAATAGTGAGTGGTAGTCCATGAAACGGGCCAGAATCGGCCAAAACTGCCAGTGTTGATGACCGACACGTAAGCGCACCTTGGGGTTTAACAACTATGGAAATATCTTCGAGACCCCAAAACAGTGAGTAATAATCCAAGATACGGGTCAGAATCGGCCAAAACTGCGAGTGTTGATGACCGACACATAAACGCACCACAGGGTTCGTTAACCATGGAAACCACTCCAGGACCCCAAAACAATGAGTAATAGTCGATGAAATGGGCCACAATTGGCCAAAACTGCCAGTGTGGATGACCGACACGTAAGCGGACCTTGGGGTTCAACAATTATGGAAATTGCTTCGTTACCCGAAAACGGTGAGTAATAATCAAAGAAACGGGCTAGAATCGGCCTAAACTGTTAGTGTTGATGACTGACACGTAAACGCACCACATGGTTCGATAACCATGGAAACCACTTCGGGACCCCAAAATAGTGAGTAATAGTCCATGAAACGGCCCAAAATCGGCCAAAACTGCCAGTGTTGATGACCGACACGTAAGCGCACCTTGGGGTTCAACAACTATAGAAATCGCTCCGGGACCCCAAAACAGTGGGTAATCCAAGAAATGGGCCAGAACTGGCCAAAACTGCCAGTGTTGATGACCGACACGTAAACGCACCATAGGGTTCGTTAACCATGGAAACCACTCCGGGACCCCGAAATAGTGAGTGGTAGTCCATGAAACGGGCCAGAATCGGCCAAAACTGCCAGTCTTGATGACCGACACGTAAGCGCACCTTGGGCTTCAACAACTATG
>NW_021305023.1:0-1250 GCF_002162155.2 Triticum dicoccoides
CATCTCCGAAGCACCGTCATGATCACCATCGTCACCGGCGCGACACCTTGATCTCCATCGTAGCATCGTTGTCGTCTCGCCAATCTTATGCTTTCACGACTATCACTACCGTTTAGTAATAAAGTAAAGCATTACATCGCGATTGCATTGCATACAATAAAGCGACAACCATATGGCTCCTGCCAGTTGCCGATAACTTGGTTACAAAACATGATCATCTCATACAATAAAATTCAGCATCATGCCTTGACCATATCACATCACAACATGCCCTGCAAAAACAAGTTAGACGTCCTCTACTTTGTTGTTGCATGTTTTTACGTGGCTGCTACGGGCTTAAGTAAGAACCAATCTCACCTACGCATCAAAACCACAATGATAGTTTGTCAAATAGACTCCGTTTTAACCTTCGCAAGGACCGGGCGTAGCCATACTTGGTTCAACTAAAGTTGGAGAGACAGTCGCCCGCAAGCCATCTCTGTGCAAAGCACGTCGAGGGAACCGGTCTCGCGTAAGCGTACGCGTAAGGTTGGTCTGGGTCGTCTCGTCCAACAATACCGCCGAACCAAAGTATGACATGCTGGTAGGCAGTATGACTTGTATCGTCCACAACTCACTTGTGTTCTACTCGTGCATATAACATCAACATCAATAACCTAGGCTCGGATGCCATTGTTGGGTTTCGTAGTAATTTCAAAAAATTTCCTACGCACACGCAAGATCATGTGATGCATAGCAACGAGGGGAGAGTATTGTCTACGTACCCAACGCAGACCGACTGCGGAAGCGATGACACGACGTAGTGGAAGTAGTCGTACGTCTTCTCGATCCAACCGATCAAGCACCGAAACTACGGCACCTCCGAGTTCGAGCACACGTTCAGCTCGATGACGATCCCCGGACTCCGATCCAGCAAAGTGTCGGGGAAGAGTTTCGTCAGCACGACGGCGTGGTGACGATCTTGATGAACTATAGCAGCAGGGCTTCGCCTAAACTCCGCTACAGTATTATCGAGGAATATGGTGGCAGGGGGCACCGCACACGGCTAAGGAATCGATCACGTGGATCAACTTGTGTCAACTTGTGTGTTTAGAGGTGCCCCTGCCTCCGTATATAAAGGAGGAGAGGAGGGGAGGCTGGCCGGCCAAGGGGGAGGCGCAGGAGAGTCCTACTCCCTCTGGGAGTAGGATTCCCCCTCCAATCCTAGTCCAACTAGGATTCCTCGGAGGGGAAAAGAGGAGGAGGGGGCC
>NW_021305024.1:0-1351 GCF_002162155.2 Triticum dicoccoides
TGTCAGTGACTAACCTAACTAACTGGGTTAGTTAGCGTTTTAATTTAAACTAACCTAGATTAATTAGGCGGGCTGGTCCCGCATGTCAGTGACACAGGGGGAGGTCAAACCCCGGTCAAATGGCCCAAACAGGCCGGCGGCTCAACGCCGGCGGCAACAGGCACGGCGGAGGGCTTCGGGAACGCTCCTCCGGCGACCATTCGGGCGGCGGAGAGGCTCTACGGGTAGCTGGGAGGGCGCCGCGTCTTCCTGTGGAGTCGGTTGGGGTCGGGGCGGCCGGAATCGGCGCCGGCGTCGACCTAGGTGGCCGCCGGAGTTCGGCCAAGGTCGAACGCGGCGCTGCGGTGCACTAGAGGGGAAACGGAAAGGCTCTGTGGGCTCCTGGGAGGGCGGCGAACTCGGTAACGTGCTCGGGCGCTAGCTGGGGTGACCCTGGCCACGGCAGCGCCATGACCAGCGGCGAGGAGCAATCGGCTCCGGTGAGAAGGCGGCTGGAGTGCGGGAACGAGCGCGGGGAGAAGGGGAAATGGAAGAGGAGCTCACAGCGAGGTCGATGAGCAGCTCGGTGGTCTCGGGGAGGCGGCGGAGGTGGCGAATTGACTGCGGCGAACTTCGGTGGCCGGCGACGGAAACGGCGATGGTGGCGGCGTTGCAGCACGTCCGGGAGGTCCGTAGCTCAACGAGGAGGTGGAGGGGGTTGTGGCGGAGCTCGGAAGCGGGTCGGGGAGGCGAGGGGAGGCCAGTGGCTACGGTGATGCCCGTCGGCGGCGGCGGTGGTTCTCGGGTGAGAGGGAGAGAGAGCAGGGGGAGAAGAGGAGGGCGAGGGAGAGTGAGAGCGGTGCGGGGCAGCTGCGTGGCTTCGTCCGGGGCATCGAGGGAGTCCGGGGGAAGCAGGAGGTGGCCAGCAGGGGGGGAGGTGGCGCGCGCGCGTGCCGGCGAGCGTCGGGCACACGCCCTCGTCCTTCTGTCCGAGGAGGAAGACGACAGGGAAGGCGCGGGTGGGCTGGGCCGGCCAGGGGGGGGGAGCTGGGCCGGCTGGTGGGCTGCACGGGTGAGGCCAGGTAGTCTCTGTTCTTTTTCTTTTATTTCTATTTTAGTTACTGTTTTCTATTTTCTGTAATTGTGTTTGGATTTATTAAAAATGCCAGAGCATTTCCAAAATCATGCAACTGACTGTGGCCGCTGTTTGGAATATTTCCAACAGTAAACATTTCAGTTTGTGATTATTTGAGCATTTAAAATATTATTAGCAATTAAATGCCCAAATGCAAACACTATATAATTTAATTCAAAAATCCAGGAATAGCCTATAAATATGTTCATCATTTTTGGAAGAGGTTTTCACCTTTAA
>NW_021305025.1:0-1683 GCF_002162155.2 Triticum dicoccoides
AATATCTGAGTACAGACATAAGTTAAACAAGTTGCCTTAAGAAGGCTAGCACAAACTGGGATACAGATCGAAAGAGGCGCAGGCCTCCTGCCTGGGATCCTCCTAAACTACTCCTGGTCGTCGTCAGCGGGCTGCACGTAGTAGTAGGCACCTCCGGTGTAGTAGGGGTCGTCGTCGACGGTGGCGTCTGGCTCCTGGACTCCAGCATCTGGTTGCGACAACCAGAAAGAAGGGAAAGGGGGAAAAAAGAGGGGAGAAAGCAACCGTGAGTACTCATCCAAAGTACTCGCAAGCAAGGAACTACACTACATATGCATGGGTATATATGTAAGGAGGCCATATCAGTGGACTGAACTGCAGAATGCCGGAATAAGAGGGGGATAGCTAGTCCTATCGAAGACTACGCTTCTGGCAGCCTCCGTCTTGCAGCATGTAGAAGAGAATAGATGGAAGTCCTCCAAGTAGCATCTCCAAGTAGCATATCCAAATAGCATAATCCTACCCGGCGATCCTCCCCTCGTATCCCTGAGGGAGAGCGACCACCGGTTGTATCTGGCACTTGGAAGGGTGTGTTTTATTAAGTATCCGGTTCTAGTTGTCATAAGGTCAAGGTACAACTCCAAGTCGTCCTGTTACCGAAGATCACGGCTATTCGAATAGATTAACTTCCCTGCAGGGGTGCACCACATAGCCCAACACGCTCGATCCCATTTGGCCGGACACACTTTCCTGGGTCATGCCCGGCCTCGGAAGATCAACACGTCGCAGCCCCACCTAGGCAAAACAGAGAGGTCAGCACGCCGGTCTAAACCTAAGCGCACAGGGGTCTGGGCCCATCGCCCATAGCACACCTGCACGTTGCGAGGGCGGCCGAAAGCAGACCTAGCCTAGTGGCGTTCCAGTCCAATTCGGCGCGCGCCGCTCCGTCGCTGACGTCTGAAGTGCTTCGGCTGATACCACGACGTCGGGATACCCATAACTACTCCCACGTAGATGGTTAGTGCGTATAGGTTCGTAGCCAGACTCAGATCAAATACCAAGATCTCGTTAAGCGTGTTAAGTATCCGCGAATGCCGAACAGGGCCAGGCCCACCTGTCTCCTAGGTGGTCTCAACCTGCCATGTCGCTCCGCCACAAAGTAACAGTCGAGGGCCGTCGGGAACCCAGGCCCACCTCTACCGGGATGGAGCCACCTGTCCTTTCAGCCCCCTCGTCAGAATCACTTGCGGGTACTCAATGAGCTGACCCGACTTTAGTCACCATCAGTATAGTATGTATGTATGTATAGTATATACCCGTGATCACCTCCCAAGTGATCACGGCCCGATAGTATAGCAAGGCAGACTGACAAGAATGTAGGGTCACTGATGGAACACTAGCATCCTATACTAAGCATTTAGGATTGCGGGTAAGGTATCAATGACTGTAGCAGCAATGACAGGCTATGCATCAGAATAGGATTAACGGAAAGCAGTAACATGCTACACTACTCTAATGCAAGCAGTATAGAGAAGAGTAGGCGATATCTGGTGATCAAAGGGGGGGCTTGCCTGGTTGCTCTGGCAAGAGAGAGGGGTCGTCAACTCCGTAGTCGAACTGGTCAGCAGCAGCGTCGGTCTCGTAGTCTACCGGAGAGAAGAGGGGGAAGAAATAATGAATACAGAGCAAACAAAGCATCACAAA
>NW_021305026.1:0-1067 GCF_002162155.2 Triticum dicoccoides
GATCCTGGCATATACCGGAAATCAGAGTCCCGAAATAACCCAGATCTGACTCGCATAATGGTCATCATAGAGTAGGCGGCGTCCTGCACAGCCATCTCAATAGTAACCCCGAGTCCATAGGAGCAGTGAAGAGGCTCGGTGGATCCAGGATAAGATGGAAATATCCTGACAGTGCAGAGATACTGGCTTTGATTAAAATCTCGGAATTGCTCTTCGACCGTGTACTCGGGATACCAGCGGTATCCAGCCTCAGTCATTACCCTGACCAACTTAGCAGTATGGCCGGGTACATCTAGGCATCGAGTCAGGCGAACCACTTGATTGAGGTCGCGAGTGGCCATCTGAAAGCACAATCATAATGCAAAGGCATTAGAATTTCTAGCAAAATTTCGGCAGCATGACAGCTGTAAATGCTCAAAAGGATTTGAGACATTTGACAAAGGATTTCGTACACACTCATCATCATCATCAAAGTTCTGAAACCATTCTGGCAACATAATGTGGTAGTAGAACTGAACTAGGCTGGTAACCATCAAACTTATAAGGTACTACTGATTAGTAACTCGTGATCCTGATAGAGAGAACAGATCCTAATTCCTTAACCCCCGGTGGAAGAATGGACTGACTCAGATCAGAAAGTCATAAGGTATAAGAAGTAAAAGAGCCTTACGTTCCAACCCACAAACAATTCCCCTACATATAACTAAAGAATTTCTAGACTCAACATCGACCAGTTTGGCTTGGAGAACCTACAGGCAGTCCGGCTCTGATGCCAACGCTGTCAGGACCCCGACTCGATGTCACATCGATCTAGCTGGTAACACCTCATATCACTTTGCGGCCTCACGCACGGTATTCCCACGGGTGTCGCCTTACCTTTTCCCGGGACCGTTTGCGCCTTTTGGCTCACGTATATGATAGTGTCGCTAGCATCCATATGATAAAGAGCCCGGGCTGACATGACTAGTCGTAAACCCAAAGTGGCACAGACTTACAGGGACAGGCATCCATGACCCAGCTTCGAACGTGTCGGTCATCAGCAAGTGGGTCCGGGCTGTAGCACTGGG
>NW_021305027.1:0-981 GCF_002162155.2 Triticum dicoccoides
TTGCATATCAACATCGATATTCTCAAGGAAAAAATTATGGAAACAATTTAAAACAATATGAAAATTAAAGTCAAGCCATTGGTTTACGTAAAGCTTGTATCAGGAACATTGTACATTTTTTCTACATTAGAAACATTTTTATATACACGCTTAATACTTTCCAATTTCATGGTTAACATTTTCCAAAACCTATTTATTTTTTATGCCTACTTATTTTATACACATTCTACTTTTTTGTATACATCAAGAATATTTTTTACATACACGTTTAACAACATGATACATGATAATATTTTTGAAACTTATAATTTTTATGTCTACTTTGTTCCATACACATTGTATATGTTTTTGTATACATTTTTTAATATATACATCAGAAACATTTTTTCCATGCACATTTAATTTCTTTAATGCACGATTAACATTTACTAAAGAATGGAAAATATATTATTATTTTTCTATACACACTGTAATTGTTTGTATATAATGAAAACATTTTTTATATAGAAGCTTGACATTTGTTTAATGCATGATTAACATTCTTTCAAAGTCCGCATATAAGTGTTTTTTATAATTAAAATATTTATAGTATTTCGAAATAAAGCCAAAAGAAGAAAATACAAAGCGAATGTAATAGAAGTGAAAAGAAATAAGAAAAAATAAGTGTTGTAGGCCGCGTTGGGCTGGCCCAATTAGGCATCTTATCTAATAATAGAGAAAAGGGGAGCAAAAAGTGGAGATTTTGGGGTCGAGCCTAGGTCCCCTAGGTGGGAGCGTGAGGTCTAGCCAGTCGGTCTAGCCATGGAGTAGTGATTTTCTGGTGGGTTGGCTACTTATTGTATCGAAACGGACGGCCGACTTAAAGAAAAGAAAAAACGAATCGTTTTTCCAACTTACCGGTGGCATCAGTGGGTAATTCATGCGAACTCCAGGGCAAATTGTGCGACGTACGGGCAGAAGCAATATCTGCTTTATTAGTAG
>NW_021305028.1:0-1294 GCF_002162155.2 Triticum dicoccoides
CGGTCCCGGGCAAAGGTAAGGCGACACCCGTGGGGATACCGTGCGTGAGGCCGCAAAGTGATATGAGGTGTTACCGGCTAGATCGATGTGACATCGAGTCGGGGTCCTGACAGCGTTGGCATCAGAGCCGGACTGCCTGTAGGTTCTCCAAGCCAAACTGGTCGATGTTGAGTCTAGAAATTCTTTAGTTATATGTAGGGGAATTGTTTGTGGGTTGGAACGTAAGGCTCTTTTTACTCCTTTATCTTATGACATTCTGATCTGAGTCAGTCCATTCTTCCACCGGGGGTTAAGGAATTAGGACCTATTCTCTCTATCAGGATCACGTGTTACTAATTAGTAGTACCTTATAAGTTTGATGGATACAAGCCTAGTTCAGTTCTACTACCACATTATGTTGTTAGAATGGATTCAGAACTTTGATATGATGATGTTGAGGGTGTACGAAATCCTTTGTCAAATGTCTCAAAATCCTTCTTGAGCATTTACAGCTGTTATGCTGCCGAAATTTTGCTAGAAATTCTAATGCCTTTGCATTATGATTGTGCTTTCAGATGGCCACTCGCGACCTCAATCAAGTGGTTCGCCTGACTCGATGCCTAGATGTACCCGGCCATACTGCCAAGTTGGTCAGGGTAATGACTGAGGCTGGATACCGCTGGTATCCTGAGTACACGGTCGAAGAGCAATTTCGGGACTTTAATCAAAGCCAGTATCTCTACACTGTCAGGATATTTCCATCTTATCCTGGATCCACCGAGCCCCTTCACTGCTCTTATGGACTCGGGGTTACTATTGAGATGGCTGTGCAGGACGCCGCCTACTCTATGATGACCATTATGCGAGTCAGATCTGGTCTATTTCGGGACTCTGATTTCCGGTATATGCCAGGATCACTTCCGGGAGCACAAGGGTATCTCCAAGCTATCTATGCTGACCCCACTCAAGAGGATTCACGGACTCGCACCACTGCTGAGATGCTCGAGGATAAGGACCGTGAAAATCGGGCCTTAAGGTTAGAGCTTTTCAATACCCGTGCTGACCACTGGGCCACTTTGACTCGGTTCGCACCGGCGGTGCAAGCTGGATATTCAGATATGCGCGATCTCTATCCTGTGAGATCTGCTCTGCCAGACGTGATGGTTTGGCGTGATGTAGGAGGCATCACCCCACCTCGCGGTCCCCGCAGGCCACCGTCTGTTGGTCCAAGACCTCATCCTAGCCCCTATGGTCCACAAGCTCCGCGAGATCGTCTGTTTCCGGATGATCATGTTGAGCTTCCAGGCTATGGAGG
>NW_021305029.1:0-1217 GCF_002162155.2 Triticum dicoccoides
GAATGAGTAGGCACAACAGGGCTCAAACAACTCCTACTCATGCTAGTGGGTTTCATCTATTTACTGTGGCAATGACAGGTCATGCAAAGGATAAAGGGGTTCAGCTACCGCAGCAAGTAACAGATGATTCGGTGTTGTCCTAATGCAATAAAAAGGAGCAGGAGCGAGAGAGTAGGATTGTATCGGAATGAACAAGGGGGGTTTTGCTTGCCTGGCACTCCTGAAGATAACATTGAGTCTTCATCAGTGTCAACGATCACATCATCGGTATCACGTCTATCGAGAGGGGACAAATACCGGCAACACAGAAGGGAACACAATCAATGCAATGCACAATATGATGCATGATCATGACATGGCAAAATGAATGTGTTTTGGGCTAATGCAACTAGCAACAGATTAAATGAAGTTGGTTTGAATACAAGATTCAAATTCAAACTCCATATGTGATTATTCAAATGCCATTTAATTGATTTGTGCTAAACAGCACCTATAAGTTGTTCTAACATGCATGAAAATGGTACAGATGGATTCCTTGAATTTTTCTGATAATTTTTCATATATAATTTATTTAATTTGGAGTTACGGTTAAATTTCTATGAATTTTAGAAGTTTTAGGCATTTTTCTGGAATTTCAGAATTAAATTAAATTCAGAAAGCATTACTGCGTCAGCATGACGTTGGCATGACGTCAGCAAGTCAACAGGGGCCGGCTCGGGTCAAACCTGACGTGTGGGGTCCACACGTCAGTGACACAGGGGCTAATCCCGCGTTGACCCGGGCTTTGACCCGCTATGGGGCCCACTGTCAGTGTCACAGGGTTAGTTAACAGGGTCATTAGCCCCTAACGACGACGCCACATCAGCACGCCGGAGACCAGCCGACGGCGACCACAGAACACGGCGGGGCACGCCGGACTTGCGCTAGAGGCGTCAGTTTGGCGCGCTGAGGGCACCAGGGGATGGCCCTTGCTCCCGCGCATCCAGAGGACCGAGTGGGAGGTCGTGGGGTCGCCGGAACTCATGCCGGCGACGAGCTTTGGCGGCGATGGTGTTCGGTGGTGCTCGGGCGCGTCGCTACGGTGCATCAGTGAGCAAATGGAGAGGCTGGGCAGCACCTGCTAGACATGGGGAGCACTAAGAGCAGCTCAGTGAGGCCAGGGGAGCACGGAGGCTATGCGTGCAGCAGCAATGGCGGACGGTGGCTTCGGTGCTCGT
>NW_021305030.1:0-1014 GCF_002162155.2 Triticum dicoccoides
AATTAAGCTTATTATGTAATTTTTGAGCTAGCTAAGCATATTGAGTCATTTTGGAGCAAAATAATGCTAAGTATAGGTCATTTTAGAGCTATCCTAGGTTAAGTAGGTCATTTTGGAGCTACTTAAGCTTATTATGTTATTTTGGAGCTAACTAAGCATATGAAGTCATTTAGGACCTAAAATATGTCATTTCTTAAGCATATTATATCATTTTAGAGCTAGCTAAGCATATTAAGTCATTTTGGAGGAAAAGATGCTAAGTATAGGTCATTTTAGAGCTATCCTAGGTTAAATATGTCATTTTAGAGCTAAGTAAGGTTATTTTGTCATTTTGGAGCTAGCTAAGCATGTGAAGTCATTTAGGAGCTAAACTATGTCATTTCTTCAGCATATTATGTCATTTTAGAGCTAGTTAAGAATATTAAGTCATTTTGGAGGAAAGGATGCTAAGTATAGGTCATTTTAGAGCTATCCTAGGTTAAATAGGTCATTTTGAAGCTAGCTAAGCATATTAAGTAATTTTGGAGGAAAAAATGCTAAGTATAGGTCATTTTAGAGCTATCCTAGGTTAAATAGGTCATTTCCGAGCTAATTAAGCTTATTATGTAATTTTTGAGCTAGCTAAGCATATTGAGTCATTTTGGAGCAAAAAAATGCTAAGTATAGGTCATTTTAGAGCTATCCTAGGTTAAATATGTCATTTTAGAGCTAAGTAAGGTTATTATGTCATTTTGGAGCTACCTAAGCATGAGAAGTCATTTAGGAGCTAAACTATGTCATTTCTTAAGCATATTATGTCATTTTAGAGCTAGTTAAGCATATTAAGTAATTATGGAGGAAAAGATGCTAACTATAGGTCATTTTAGAGCTATCCTAGGCTAAATAGGTCATTTTGAAGCTAGCTAAGCATATTAAGTCATTTTGGAGGAAAAAATGCTAAGTATAGGTCATTTTAGAGCTATCCTAGGTTAAATAGGTCATTTTGGAGCTAATTAAGCTTATTATGTAATTTTT
>NW_021305031.1:0-1718 GCF_002162155.2 Triticum dicoccoides
TAACCAACGCTCCAGCCACCTTTTCTCGGTTAATGAACTCAATCTTCATGGAGTATTTGGATAAATTCGTCGTGGTTTACCTCGATGATATACTCATCTACTCCAAGAACGAGGAAGAACATGCCGAACATCTAAGGCTAGTGTTGCAGAAACTTCGAGAGCATCGCCTTTATGCCAAATTTTCTAAATGTGAATTCTGGTTGCCAGAAGTGACCTATCTGGGTCATGTAATATCTGGTAAAGGTATTGCTGTTAACCCTGAGCGAGTTCAAGCCGTCCTTAATTGGACTCCACCTGAATCGGTCAAGCAAGTTCGGAGCTTTCTGGGCTTAGCGAGCTATTGTCGTCGCTTTGTCGAGAACTTCTCCAAGGTTGCTAAACCTCTAACCGAACTCCTCAAGAAAGATAAGAAGTTCGAATGGACTCCACAATGTGAGCACAGCTTTCAGGAACTAAAAATACGCCTGACCTCTGCTCCCGTACTGGTACCGCCAGACTTCTCCAAGGACTTTGTTATCTACTGCGACGCCTCGCAACAAGGGCTAGGTTGCATTCTCATGCAAGATCGACACGTAATTGCTTACGCTTCACGGCAATTGCACCCACATGAGGAGAATTATCCCACTCATGATCTAGAGCTTGCAGCCGTAGTCTATGCACTTAAAACCTGGCGACATTACCTCCTCGGTAATCGTTGCGAAATATTCACTGATCACCAAAGTCTGAAGTACATCTTCACCCAACCGGATTTGAATCTCAGGCAAAGACGTTGGGTCGAGTTGATCACAGATTTCGACTTAGGAATAACCTACACCCCAGGGAAAGCCAACGTCATGGCTGATGCGCTAAGTCGTAAATCTTATTGTAACAATCTGATGTTACAACAAAGTCAACCGCTTCTCCATGAGGAATTTCGGAAGCTTAACCTCCACATTGTTCCTCAAGGATTTCTTTCCACCTTGGTGGCGAAACCTACTCTTACGGATCAAATCATTGCTGCCCAGAAGCGAGATAAGGGAATAGCTAAGATCAAGGAGAACATTGCTAGCGGAGGTGCTAGTTGTTTCTCCACAAATGATCATGGTGTTGTGTACTTTGAGAACCGTCTAGTGGTTCCCAAGAACCAGCATCTACGGCAGTTGATCCTTAAGGAGGCTCATGAATCTCCTCTCACTATTCATCCCGGTGGTACTAAGATGTATCAGGACCTACGCCAGAGGTTCTGGTGGACTAGGATGAAGAGAGAAATTGCTCAGTATATTGCTAATTGCGACGTCTATCGTCGTGTAAAAGCAGATCATCAACGGCCTGCTGGCACCCTTCAACCCCTAGCTATTCCTGAATGGAAATGGGATAAAATTGGTATGGATTTCATTACCGGTTTTCCCAGGACTAAGAGAGGGAATAATGCTATCTTCGTTGTGGTCGATCGTCTTTCCAAAGTAGCCCATTTCTTACCTGTTCGTGAGAGTATAACCGCTAGTCAGCTGGCAGACTTATACATCTCCCGAATAGTGTCTCTCCATGGTGTTCCTTTGGAAATTAACTCGGATCGAGGAAGTCTTTTCACCTCTCGATTTTGGGAAAGTTTCCAAAATGCTATGGGAACCCGTCTCTCCTTTAGCACCGCCTTCCACCCTCAGTCGAGCGGTCAAGTGGAACGCGTCAACCAGATTCTAGAAGACATGCTTCGAGCCTCGGTTATCTCATTCGGAATG
>NW_021305032.1:0-1374 GCF_002162155.2 Triticum dicoccoides
TGGTGTCTGTTATTCACACATGTATTACGATTTCCGGATAACACAATTATAGCATGAATAAAGACAATTATCATGAACAAAGAAATATAATAATAATGCTTTTATTATTGCCTCTAGGGCATATTTCCAACAGTCTCCCACTTGCACTAGAGTCAATAATCTAGTTACATTGTGATGAATCGAACACCCATGGAATTCTGGTGTTGATCATGTTTTGCTCTTGGGAGAGGTTTAGTCAACGGATCTGCTACATTCAGGTCCGTATGTACTTTACAAATCTCTATGTCTCCATCTTGAACATTTTCACGGATGGAGTTGAAGCGACGCTTGATGTGCCTTGTCTTCTTGTGAAACCTGGGCTCCTTGGCAAGTGCAATAGCTCCAGTGTTGTCACAGAAGATCTTGATTGGCCCCGACGCATTGGGTATGACTCCTAGGTCGGTGATGAACTCCTTCACCCATATTGCTTCATGTGCTGCTTCCGAGGCTGCCATGTACTCCGCTTCACATGTAGATCCCGCCACGACGCTCTGCTTGCAACTGCACCAGCTTACTGCCCCACCATTCAAAATATACACGTATCCGGTTTGTGACTTAGAGTCATCCAGATCTGTGTCGAAGCTAGCGTCGACGTAACCTTTTACGACGAGCTCTTCGTCACCTCCATAAACGAGAAACATTTCCTTTGTCCTTTTCAGGTACTTCAGGATATTCTTGACCGATGTCCAGTGTTCCTTGCCGGGATTACTTTGGTACCTTCCTACCAAACTTACGGCAAGGTTTACATCAGGTCTGGTACACAGCATGGCATACATAATAGAACCTATGGCTGAGGCATAGGGGATGACACTCATCTCTTCTATCTCTGCTGCCGTGGTCGGGCATTGAGCTGAGCTCAATTTCACACCTTGCAAAACAGGCAAGAACCCTTTCTTGGACTGATCCATTTTGAACTTCTTCAAAATCTTATCAAGATATGTGCTTTGTGAAAGACCTATGAGGCGTCTTGATCTATCCCTATAGATCTTGATGCCTAATATATAAGCAGCTTCTCCAAGGTCCTTCATTGAAAAACTCTTATTCAAGTAGGCCTTAATGCTGTCCAAAAGTTCTATATCATTTCCCATCAAAAGTATGTCATCTACATATAGTATGAGAAATGCTACAGAGCTCCCACTCACTTTCTTGTAAACACAGGCTTCTCCATAAGTCTGTGTAAACCCAAACGCTTTGATCATCTCATCAAAACGAATGTTCCAACTCCGAGATGCTTGCACCAGCCCATAAATCGAGCGTTGGAGCTTGCACACCTTGTCAGCATTTTTAGGATCGACAAAACCTTCCGGCTGCATCATATACAATTCTTCCTTAAGG
>NW_021305033.1:0-1770 GCF_002162155.2 Triticum dicoccoides
GGTGACTATAAAGGTGCACTACAGGTATCTCCGAAAGTGTCTGTTGGGTTGACACGGATCGAGACTGGGATTTGTCACTTCGTATGACGGAGAGGTATCTCTAGGCCCACTCGGTAATGCATCATCATAATGAGCTCAAAGTGACCAAGTGGTTGGTCACAGGATCATGCATTACGGTACGAGTAAAGTGACTTTCCGGTAACGAGACTAAACAAGGTATTGGGATACCGACGATCGAGTCTCGGGCAAGTAACGTATCGATTGACAAAGGGAATTGTATACGGGGTTGTCTAATCCTCGACATCGTGGTTCATCCGATGAAATCATCGAGGAGCATGTGGGAGCCAACATGGGTATCTAGATCCCGCTATTGGTTATTGCCCGAGAACCGTCTCGGTCATGTCTACGTGTCTCCCGAACCCGTAGGGTCTACACACTTAAGGTTCGGTGATGCTAGGGTTGTATGAATATGAGTATGCAGCATACCGAATGTTGTTCGGAGTCCCGGATGAGATCCCGGATGTCACGAGGAGTTTCGGAATGGTCCGAAGGTAAAGAATTATATATAGGAAGTGGTATTTCGGCCATCGGGAAAGTTTCGGGGTCACCCGGTATTGTACCGGGACCACCAGAAGGGTCCCGCGGGTCCACCGGGTGGGGCCACCCATCCCGGAGGGCCCCATGGGCTGAAGTGGGAGGGGAACCAGCCCATAGTAGGCTGGTGCGCCCCCTAGGCCCAACCCCTGCGCCTAGGGTTGAAACCCTAGGGTGGGGGCGCACCACATGCCTTGGGGGGCACTCCACCCCCCCCTGGCCGCCGCCCCCTTGGGAGATTGGATCTCCCAGGGCCGGCGCCCCCCTGGGGGCCTATATAAAGGAGGGCAAGGGGGAGAGCAGCCGCACCCTATGCATTGGCGCCTCCCTCCCCCTGCTACACCTCGTCCTCCTCCCGCAGCAGCTTGGCGAAGCCCTGCCGGAGTTCTGCTGCATCCACCACCACGCTATTGTGCTGCTGGATCATCATCAACCTCTCCTTCCCCCTTGCTGGATCAAGAAGGAGGAGACGTCTCCCGTCCCGTACGTGTGTTGAACGCGGAGGTGCTGTCCGTTCAGCACTTGGTCATCGGTGATCCGAATCACGGCGAGTACAACTCCATCATCACCATCCCCTTGAACGCTTCCGCACGCGATCTACAAGTGGTATGTAGATGCAATCTCTCTCCCTTGACTCGTTGCTTAGATGAACTCATAGATGGATCTTGGTGAAACCATAGGAAAAAATTTAATTTTCTGCAACGTTCCCCAACAGTGGTATCAGAGCTAGGTCTATGCGTAGTTCTCTATTGCACGAGTAGAACACAATTTTGTTGTGGGCGTAGATCTTGTCAACTTGCTTGCCGCTACTAGTCTTATCTTGCTTCAGCGGTATTGTGGGATGAAGCGGCCCGGACCAACCTTACACGTACGCTTACGTGAGACAGGTTCCACCGACTAACATGCACTAGTTGCATAAGGTGGCTGGCGGGTGTCTGTCTCTCCCACTTTAGTTGGAGCGGATTTGATGAAAAGGGTCCTTATGAAGGGTAAACAGAAGTTGACAAAAATCACGTTGTGGTTATTCGTAGGTAAGAAAACGTTCTTGCAAGAACCCAATTGCAGCCACGTAAAAGATGAAACAACAATTAGAGGACGTCTAACTTGTTTTTGCAGCAATTGTCATGTGATGTGATATGGCCAGAAGTTGTGATGAATGATGAATGATATATTGTG
>NW_021305034.1:0-934 GCF_002162155.2 Triticum dicoccoides
GGATACCAGCGGTATCCAGCCTCAGTCATTACCCTGACCAACTTAGCAGTATGGCCGGGTACATCTAGGCATCGAGTCAGGCGAACCACTTGATTGAGGTCGCGAGTGGCCATCTGAAAGCATATTTATAATGCAAAGGCGTTAGAATTTCTAGCAAAATTTCGGCAGCATAACAGCTGTAAATGCTCAAAAAGGATATTGAGACATTTGACAAAGGATTTCATACACACTCAACATCATCATATCAAAGTTCTGAACCATTCTGACTACATAATGTGGTAGTAGAACTGAACTAGGCTTGTAACCATCAAACTTATAAGGTACTACTGATTAGTAACACGTGATCCTGATAGAGGAATAGATCCTAATTCCTTAACCCCCGGTGGAAGAATGGACCGACTCAGATCAGAATATCATAAGGTATAATGAGTAAAAAGAGCCTTACGTTCCATCCCACAAACAATTCCCCTACATATAAATAAAGAATTTCTAGACTCAACATCGACCAGTTTGGCTTGGAGAACCTACAGGCAGTCCGGCTCTGATGCCAACGCTGTCAGGACCCCGACTCGATGTCACATCGATCTAGCTGGTAACACCTCATATCACTTTGCGGCCTCACGCACGGTATTCCCACGGGTGTCGCCTTACCTTTTCCCGGGACCGTTTGCGCCTTTTGGCTCACGTATATGATAGTGTCGCTAGCATCCATATGATAAAGAGCCCGGGCTGACATGACTAGTCGTAAACCCAAAGTGGCACAGACTTACAAGGACAGGCATCCATGACCCAGCTTCGAACGTGTCGGTCATCAGCAAGTGGGTCCGGGCTGTAGCACTGGGCTAACAGGACTCCGGTAAACCGGGCTGTAGCGGGCTAACAGGACTCCGGTACTCAAAGCGTGACATTTCCCCGAAGGGACAGACACAGGAAC
>NW_021305035.1:0-1775 GCF_002162155.2 Triticum dicoccoides
CAGGGAGGTGAGTGCTTGAAGGTATATCTTTAGATCTTGCAATCGAGTCTTTTAGTTTCTTGTTTTATCACTAGTTTAAGTTTATAAAAGAAAACTAAAAAATGGAATTGAGTTTGTCTCATACGCTTCACCTTTTTAATATCTTTCGTGAGTATGATGGAAAGGATAATTGTGCTCAAGTGCTAGAAGAAGAAATCTATAAAATGTTTGGCACTAAATATTTGAATGATGAGAATGATTGCAATGTTGTTAGTATGAATTCCTTGAATATCCATGATGTTAATGATATGCAAAGCCACAAGCTTGGGGAAGCTATGTTTGATGAAGATGATATTTTTTGTCCCCCAAGTTTTGATGAGCAAATTTGTTACGATGAAAGCATGACTCCTATCTATGATGATTATTGTGATGACACGTAAGCCTTAAAGAATAATGATAACCATGAAACTTGTCATCTTGATCTTAATTTTCAATCACATGATAGTTATTTTGTTGAGTTTGCTCCCACTATTATTCATGAGAAGAATTTTGCTTGTGTGGAGAGTAGTAAATTTTCTATGCTTGTAGATCATGAAAAGAATGTTTTAGGTGCTGGTTATATTGTTGAATTCATTCATGATGCTACTGAAAATTATTATGAGGGAGGAATATATGCTTGTAGGAATTGCAATAATATCAAGTTTCCTCTCTATGTGCTTAAAGTTTTGAAGTTATGCTTGTTTTACCTTCCTGTGCAAGTTGATTCTTGTTCCCACAAGTTGTTTGCTCACAAAATCCCTATGCATAGGAAGTGGGTTAGACTTAAATGTGCTGGTCATATTCTTCATGATGCTCTCTTTATGTTTCAATTCTTATATTTTATGTGAGCATCATTGAAATCATCATGCCTAGCTAGGGGCGTTAAACGATAGCGCTTTTTGGGAGGCAACCCAATTTTATTTTTGTTCCTTGCTTTTTGCTCCTGTTTAGTAATAAATAATTATCTAGCCTCTGTTATGGTTGTGTTTTTTTATGTTTAGTTAGTGTTTGTGCCAAGTAGAACCTTTGGGAAGACTTGGGGAAGTCTTTATGATCATGCTGTAAAAAACAGAAACTTTAGCGCTCACGAGAACTGCTGCCATTTTTATTTGGAGATTGCTATTTAGTTAATTCTTTTTGAAGATGATTAATAGACAAATTACTCAGGTCCACCAATTTATTTGAGAATTTTATGAGTTCCAGAAGTATATGTTTGATACAGATTACTACAGACTGTTCTGTTTTTGACAGATTCTGTTTTTCATGTGTTGTTTGCTTATTTTGATGAATATATGAGTAGTATCAGAGGGTATGAACCATAGAGAAGTTTTAATACAATAGATATTACACCAATATGAATTTAGAATGAGTTCATTACAGTACCTTATGATGGTGATTTTATTTCTTATACTAACGGAGCTTACGAGTTTTCTGTTAAGTTTTGTGTTGTGAAGTTTTCAAGTTTTGGGTAAAAATTCGATGGACTATGGAATAAGGAGTGGCAAGAGCCTAAGCTTGGGGATGCCCAAGGCACCCCAAGTTAATATTCAAGGACAACCAAGAGCCTAAGCTTGGGGATGCCCCGGAAGGCATCCCCTCTTTCGTCTACTTTTATCGGTAACTTTACTTGGAGCTATATTTTTATTTACCACATGATATGTGTTTTGCTTGGAGCATCAATTTATTTTGTTAGGATTTGCTTGATGTTATTTAGAACAATGTTTTGCATCTTTTATTTCAATAAAAGTGGCATTGAT
>NW_021305036.1:0-1453 GCF_002162155.2 Triticum dicoccoides
GGACATGGTTTAGTTGATTTGGATCACGTGATCACTTAGAGGATTAGAGGGATGTCTATCTAAGTGGGAGTTCTTAAGTAATATGATTAAATTGAACTTAAATTTATCATGAACTTAGTCCTGGTAGTATTTTGCAAATCATGTTGTAGATCAATAGCTCGCGTTGTTGCTTCCCTGTGTTTATTTTGATATGTTCCTAGAGAAAATTGTGTTGAAAAATGTTAGTAGCAATGTTGCGGATTTGATCCGTGATCTGAGGTTAAATCCTCATTGCTGCATAGAAGAATTATGTCCTTAATGCACCGCTAGGTGACAGACCTATTGCAGGAGCAGATGCAGAAGTTATGAACGTCTGGCTAGCTCAATATGATGACTACTTGATAGTTTAGTGCACCATGCTTAACGGCTTAGAATCGGGACTTCAAAGACGTTTTGAACGTCATGGACCATATGAGATGTTCCAGGAATTGAAGTTAATATTTCAAGCAAATACCCGAGTTGAGAGATATGAAGTTTCCAACAAGTTCTATAGCTAAAAGATGGAGGAGAATCGCTCAACTAGTGAGCATGTGCTCAGATTGTCTGGGTACTTCAATCGCTTGAATCAAGTGGGAGTTAATCTTCCAGATAAGATAGTGATTGACAGAATTCTCTAGTCACCATCACCAAGTTAGTAGAACTTCGTGATGAACTATAGTATGCAAGGGATGATGAAAATGATTCCCGAGCTCTTCGTGATGTTGAAATCAACGAAGGTAGAAATCAAGAAAGAGCATCAAGTGTTGATGGTTGACAAGATCACTAGTTTCAAGAAAAGGGCAAAGGGAAAGAAAGGGGAACTTCAAGTAGATTGACAAGCAAGTTGTCACTCCCACGAAGAAGCCCAAAACTGAACCAAAGCCTGAAACTGAGTGCTTACACTGCAAAGGAAATGGTCACTGGAAGCGGAACTACCCTAAATATTTGGTGGATAAAAAGGATGGCAAAGTGAAAAAGGGTATATTTGATATACAGGTGTTTGATGTGTGCTTTACTAGTGTTTATAGCAACCCCTCGGTATTTGGTACTGGTTCAGTTGCTAAGAGTAGTAACTCGAAACGGGAGTTGCAGAATAAACAGAAACTAGTTAAGGGTGAAGTGATGATGTGTGTTGAAAGTAGTTTCAAGATTGATATGATCATCATCGCACACTCCCTATTCTTTCGGGATTAGTGTTGAACCTAAATAAATGTTATTTGGTGTTTGCGTTGAGCATGAATATGATTTGATCATGTTTATTGCAATACGGTTATTCATTTAAGTAAGAGAATAAACTGTTGTTCTATTTACATGAATAAAACCTTATATGGTTACACACCCAATGAAAATGGTTCATTGGATCTCGATCGTAGTGATACACATATTCATAATATTGATGCCAAAAGATGCAAAGTTAATAATGATAGTGCAACTT
>NW_021305037.1:0-1092 GCF_002162155.2 Triticum dicoccoides
GGCGCTGCTCGTCGTCAAGGCCAAGCCAGCGGCGGAGACGCCGCTCGGCCGACGCACTCGCAGCACCCGGCATCGTCATCAACAAAGGCGGCCGGCGAGCCCCAACGTCGGCTCCTCCACGCTTTGTCAATCCGAAGACGGAGCCAGGGCTCGCGCCGGTGAAAACGGAACCAGGGCTCCCCGCCGTGAAGACAAAGCCCGGCGAGGTGGAGCTCGACGATGATGCGGCGCTGAAATGGGTGCGCAAGGACTTCCTCAGGATGGAGAGGGAGCGCTAGGTCGCCGGACTGCGGCACTTCGAGCAGCGCCGCCGGGGGCGCGAAGAAGGAGTCGTCGTCGTCCTCGGTGACAGCAACGACGACGCGTCGCCGCCGGCACCTGTCCGCCATGGTGACGCCGGGCAGGGGTGCAGCAGGGACGGCCGTGTCAAGGAGGAGAAGGCCGACGACGACGGCGGCGACGAGGATGGCGGCGTCGACGGCGACTACTCGGCGTTCAGCGATTTCTTTTTTTAGTTTTATGTAACGCATCGTGAACATGTCTAATATATGCCGAAGTTTGCCGAAATTTAGCCGTGTTTAAATGTACTGCGCGGAATGTTTTGAGAAAATTAGACGCGCCTGGGAGCGGCCCTGGGGCCGGCGACTTGGGACCAACTCGCCCCCACGCCGTTTTTTGTGCCGGCTCGCCCCCAGGCGGCGAATTTAGGCGCCCCCTGGGGGGCCAACGGCTGGAGATGCTCTAACACCCATCCTCTGCGTAACTAGGATGCACACAGCGAAACACCAAATTCTGACACTAGAAAATGAAACAAAACCGAAAATCGGCAACAAGTAGCGTCCTATAGACCGACACTTTACCTATGTTGAAAGCGGCGGTGAATCGATCTGAAGGTTATGCTGCTACCCATGTTGAGAAAAAAAATCTCCGTAGCCGCTTGCTCCCATCACGTACTCACCGCCTTGAACAGCGGTTCGTGCTCAAGTCAACTGTTCCAGGCAAAAAATAGAAAACCCAAGTCATGGGCTGCAAATAAGTTCCAGAGTAGCTAAGACCACAAGCCACCCTTTATGCATCTCCTTTAGAGTTGCA
>NW_021305038.1:0-2683 GCF_002162155.2 Triticum dicoccoides
GCCGACGCGCCGGGCAATGGCTGACCAGGAGGTTCGTCTCCTCATCATCTTCCTCCTCCTCGTCGTGATCCTCTTCCCACTCCTTCGGCTCTCCGGCGCTGCTCGTCGTCAAGGCCAAGCCAGCGGCGGAGACGCCGCTCGGCCGACGCACTCGCAGCACCCGGCATCGTCATCAACAAAGGCGGCCGGCGAGCCCCAACGTCGGCTCCTCCACGCTTTGTCAATCCGAAGACGGAGCCAGGGCTCGCGCCGGTGAAAACGGAACCAGGGCTCCCCGCCGTGAAGACAAAGCCCGGCGAGGTGGAGCTCGACGATGATGCGGCGCTGAAATGGGTGCGCAAGGACTTCCTCAGGATGGAGAGGGAGCGCTAGGTCGCCGGACTGCGGCACTTCGAGCAGCGCCGCCGGGGGCGCGAAGAAGGAGTCGTCGTCGTCCTCGGTGACAGCAACGACGATGCGCCGCCGCCGGCACCTGTCCGCCATGGTGACGCCGGGCAGGGGTGCAGCAGGGACGGCCGTGTCAAGGAGGAGAAGGCCGACGACGACGGCGGCGACGAGGATGGCGGCGTCGACGGCGACTACTCGGCGTTCAGCGATTTCTTTTTTTAGTTTTATGTAACGCATCGTGAACATGTCTAATATATGCCGAAGTTTGCCGAAATTTAGCCGTGTTTAAATGTACTGCGCGGAATGTTTTGAGAAAATTAGACGCGCCTGGGAGCGGCCCTGGGGCCGGCGACTTGGGACCAACTCGCCCCCACGCCGTTTTTTGTGCCGGCTCGCCCCCAGGCGGCGAATTTAGGCGCCCCCTGGGGGGCCAACGGCTGGAGATGCTCTAACACCCATCCTCTGCGTAACTAGGATGCACACAGCGAAACACCAAATTCTGACACTAGAAAATGAAACAAAACCGAAAATCGGCAACAAGTAGCGTCCTATAGACCGACACTTTACCTATGTTGAAAGCGGCGGTGAATCGATCTGAAGGTTATGCTGCTACCCATGTTGAGAAAAAAAATCTCCGTAGCCGCTTGCTCCCATCACGTACTCACCGCCTTGAACAGCGGTTCGTGCTCAAGTCAACTGTTCCAGGCAAAAAATAGAAAACCCAAGTCATGGGCTGCAAATAAGTTCCAGAGTAGCTAAGACCACAAGCCACCCTTTATGCATCTCCTTTAGAGTTGCAGATGTGCCAGCTAACATGGAGCATCGATCCACCCTTGGTTTCTCTTTACAATTGCACATCCTTCTCTCCCTTGCCCTAAACCTTGCATCCTTCACCACTACCACTGCCACCAATGAGGAGGACGACCAAATTGTAAAGAGTTTCTTACTGAAAGCCACCAATCAATACCAGATTTTGCTGAATCAAAATAGAAGTGTTACATCAGTGAATTCAGAACAATGGACCCAGCAGATCTGTCGCACTTAAACGAGATCCTAGACCGAATTCAGAATCTCGCGATTTCTACCTTGGTGTATGACCAAATCAGATATAAAACCAACGATAGGGAAATTTATATCCCTCCCACCACCCATCTAGTTGCTACGGTCGAAGATTTAGCCGACATACGAACTATGCCTCAGACGAGGCGGCTGACATGGATGAAGATGTCGATGGCGCATCAGGAGTGGCATCACCCGTGGCCATATCTCATAGCGGCAGTTGGATCGCAACCTCTATGGACGATGTCTACATGGTTGACACCCCTAAGGAGGACAGGGAGAAGTAAGAAGATCCCCCCAAGCGCCGACATTCTCGGAAGCGATCCAAGGGCACTGGGAGAGGCAAGGAGATCCACAATAACAATACGGAAGCCGCTGATAACGGTGCCACTCCGGATGATGCCGAGGACCAGGATAATGGCGATAACGCGACGCCTGGTCAGTTTGAAGGCCCAACAGGGATGTCCGACAATGAGGACCTTGAAGATCCAGAGGATTGAGAAGATAGTAACTATCTCCCTGAATCCGAGGAGGAGGTCAGCCTCGGACCCGAGGAGTTCATCATCCCTAAGGACCCATACGAGCAAGAAAAAAATTGATTGCGGCTCGTTGCAACCACCCGAAGCATGAAAAAGCAACGAAAACATCTTCAAGCTGATCAAAACACGCTCAATGATAAGTTGGTAGAGGTCCTCGCAACCGAGCAAGAACTTGAATTACGGCGTGCAGACACAGGTAAATCCTACCCATGACGGCGTCTACTTCCCACATTCGATGACGTAGTTGCCGAAAATGTGCCATTCAAGCACGATAGAGCTGATCAGCCTTACTGTCCTCCTTGGGGCCGGGATAGGCCAACGGGAGGAAACAAAAATCCTCCCACAACCCCTCACCGTGAAGGCAAGGACCCAGTCCAATACACTGAGCCGTATGATTTGCGAAGGAAAATAACCCCAAATCCAATAGTTGGACAGGCCGGCTATGATGCCTGGCTCGATAAGCAGGAGAGGGCTCGGGAGGATACACATGCTCGGATGACAATGGATATCCGGCATGACGTAGCTTGGTTTCGAGGAGCTGCACATCCAGTGTATTTTACAGATGAGGTCATGCAACATCAGTTTTCGAAAGGGTTTAAACCCGTAAATATTGAACAATATGATGGAACGATTGACCTAGCTGTGTGGATTGAAGATTTCCTGCTCCATATTCATATGGCCCGAGGAGATGATCTCCA
>NW_021305039.1:0-2805 GCF_002162155.2 Triticum dicoccoides
CCCCCTACCCTTGTGAGCTCCTCCTTCATCTTCTGACATAGGGTCCAAGTCTATCCGGTAGGTTTCCTTCCAAAAATAACTTCTCCAGTTGATTTCGTTCCGTTTCGACTCCGTTTTATATTCCTTTTCTTTGAAACACTGAAATAGGCAAAAAACATTAAATCTGGGCTGGGCCTCCGGTTAATAGGTTAGTCCCGAAAGTAATATAAAAGTGGATAATAAAGCCCAATATTGCCCAAAACAGTAGATAATATAGCATGGAGCAATCAAAAATTATAGATACGTTGGAGACGTATCAAGCATCCCCAAGCTTAATTTCTGCTCGTCCTCGAGTAGGTAAATGATAAAAAAGATAATTTTTGATGTGGAATGCCAGTTGGCATAATTTCAATGTAATTCTTCTTACTTGTGATATGAATATTCAGATCCGAAAGATTCAAGACAAAAGTTCATATTGACATAAAAATAATAATACTTCAAGCATACTAACTAAGCAATCATGTCTTCTCAAAATAACATGGCCAAAGAAAGTTCATCCCTACAAAATCATATAGTTTAGTCATGCTCCATTTTCGTCACACAAGAATGCTTTCATCATGCACAACCCTGATGACAAGCCAAGCAATTGTTTAATACTTTAGTAATCTCAAACCTATAAACCTTCACGCAATACATGAGCGTGAGCCATGGATATAACACTATGGGTGGAATATAATAATGAGGGGGTTATGTGGAGAAGACAAAAAGGAGAAAGTCTCACATCAACGAGGCTAATCAATGGGCTATGGAGATGCCCATCGATTGATGTTAATGCAAGGAGTAGGGATTGCCATGCAACGGATGCACTAGAGCTATAAATGTATGAAAGCTCAAAAAAATAAACTAGTGGGTGTGCATCCAACTTGCTTGCTCACGAAGACCTAGGGCACTTGAGGAGGCCCATTGTTGGAATATACAAGCCAAGCTCTATAATGAAAAATTCCCACTAGTATATGAAAATGATAACATGAGAGACTCTCTACTATGAAGATCATGGTGCTACTTTGAAGCACAAGTGTGGTAAAAGGATAGTAACATTGTCCCTTCTCTCTTTTTCTCTCATTTTTGGGCCTTTTTATGGTCTTTCTCCTTTTTGGGGGGCCTTCTCTTTTTTTGGGCCTTCTCTTTTTTTATGGCCTTTCTCTTTTTATGGCCTTTCTTTTTTTTATTCCTCACTTGGGACAATGCTCTAATAATGATGATCATCACACTTCTATTTATTTACAACTCAATGATTACAACTCGATACTAGAACAAAGATGACTCTATATGAATGCCTCTGGCGGTGTACCGAGATATGCAATGATTCATGAGTGACATGTATGAAAGAATTATGAACGGTGGCTTTGCCACAAATACGATGTCAACTACATGATCATGCAAAGCAATATGACAATGATGATGCGTGTCATAATAAATGGAACGGTGGAAAGTTGCATGGCAATATATCCCGGAATGGATATCGAATTGCCCTAATAGGTAGGTATGGTGGATGTTTTGAGGAAGATATAAGGAGGTTTATGTGTGATAGAGCGTATCATATCACGGGGTTTGGATGCACCGGCGAAGTTTGCACCAACTCTCAATGTGAGAAAGGGCAATGCACGGTAACGAAGAGGCTAGCAAGGATGGAAGGGTGAGAGTGCGTATAATCCATGGACTCAACATTAGTCATAAAGAACTCACATACTTATTGCAAAAATCTACAAGTCATCAAAAACCTCGGCACTACGCGCATGCTCCTAGGGAGATAGATTGGTAGGAAAAGACCATCGCTCGTCCCCGACCGCCACTCATAAGGAGGACAATCAAATAACACCTCATGTTTCAAATTTGTTACATAATGTTTACCATACGTGCATGCTACGGGACTTGCAAACTTCAACACAAGCATTTCTCAATTTCACAACTACTCAACTAGCACGACTTTGATATTATTACCTCCATATCTCAAAACAATCATCAAGCATCAAACTTCTCTTAGTATTAAACACACTCATAAGAGAATTTTATTATTAATCTTGTATACCTAGCATATTAGGATTTTAAGCAAATTACCATGCTATTTAAGACTCTCAAAATAATATAAGTGAAGCATGAGAGTTCATCTATTTCTACAAAATAAAACTACCACCATGCTCTAAAAGGTATAAGTGAAGCACTAGAGCAAATGACAAACTACTCCGAAAGATATAAGTGAAGATCAATGAGTAGTCGAATACTTATGCAACTATATGAAGACTCTCAAACATTTAAGAATTTCAGATCTTGGTATTTTATTCGAACAACAAGCAAAGCAAAATAAAATGACATTCTAAGAATGGAAAACATCATGTGAAGAAGCAAAAACTTAGGATCAACCTAAACTAACCGATAGTTGTTGAAGAAGAAAGGTGGGATGCAAACCGGGGCATCCCCAAGCTTAGAAGCTTGAGAATTCTTGAAATATTATCTTGGGGTGCCTTGGGAATCCCCAAGCTTGAGCTTTTGTGTCTCCATAATTCCTCTCATATCACGATCTCCCTAAATCTCAAAAGCTTCATCCACACAAAACTCAACAAGGACTCGTGAGATAAGTTAGTATAAACCATTGCAAAAACCTTATCATACTCTACTGTAGAAAATCACTAAAATTATTATTCAACATTGCATACTAAATTCCTCTGCATATTTAATATTCATATCCTCAAATAGAATCATTAAAGAAGCAAACATATGCAAACAATGCAAACATAACAGCAATCTGCCTAAACAGGATAGTCTGTA
>NW_021305040.1:0-1346 GCF_002162155.2 Triticum dicoccoides
CCCCCCCCCTCACGGCCGCGGCCGCCGCCGGCACCTGGAGGGGGGAAACGGACGCGTCGGGTCTACACGGAGTGGATGTAGCTGTGGGTTTGGCCCGGATGTTGCTTCCCGGTGTCCCTCTGGGCCGACCTAACACAACCGGGTGGAGAGGTCCACTGGTCAAAGCCCGTCCGTACAAAGTCAAAGGGCTAGATCCCGTGGTCAAACGCTACAGGGTTAGGCGGGACGGGGGCCCTGGGGGGTAGCAATGCCACCGGAGCGTCGTACCGGGCCCTCATACATGCGGGGTGGTGTTGTGGCATGTCCGAAGAGGCGGCACGCGTCTCCGGGTTGTGGCCCCCCTCACGGACGGCAATGAAATGGTAGTAGACGTTCTGCGGTAACGATGCAGCGTGAATATTATTAAATACTTGGAGCGCGATAAAATCATGAGTTTTTTACACAACGTGGGCACATGTGCTATAGGACTGATGGTAATTTTTCATAATTTTTTGTGATGGATAAGTATCTGAACACTTCCCTCAACGCGGATTGCTCTTCGCACGTCTACGACTGTGGCCGGCGGCCTCCGGGGGCTAGCATACCGTCAAATCTTGCGTAGGCGGCCTCTCACAAGTCTGGAAGTGTTGAGGCGGTTGCAAACGCCCAGCACGCGTCTCCGGGGTGTGCCCCCCCCCCCTCACGGCCGCCGCCGCCGCCGGTACCTGGAGCGGGGAAACGGACGCGTCGGGTCTACACGGAGAGGATGTAGCTGTCGGTTTGGCCCGGATGTTGCTTCCCGGTGTCCCTCTGGGCCGACCTAACACAACCAGGTGGAGAGGTCCACTGGTCAAAGCCCGTCCGTGCAAAGTCAAAGCGCTAGATCCCGTGGTCAAACGCTACAGGGTTAGGCGGGACGGGGGCTCTGGGGGGTAGCAATGCCACCGGAGCGTCGTACCGGGCCCTCATACATGCGGGGTGGTGTTGTGGCATGTCCGAAGAGGCGGCACGCGTCTCCGGGTTGTGGCCCCCCTCACGGACGGCAATGAAACGGTAGTAGACGTTCTGCGGTAACGATGCAGCGTGAATATTATTAAATACTTGGAGCGTGATAAAATCATGAGTTTTTTACACAACGTGGGCACATGTGCTATAGGACTGATGGTAATTTTTCATAATTTTTTGTGATGGAGAAGTATCTGAACACTTCCCTCTACGCGGATTGCTCTTCGCACGTCTACGACTGTGGCCGGCGGCCTCCGGGGGCTAGCATACCGTCAAATCTTGCGTAGGCGGCCTCTCACAAGTCTGGAAGTGTTGAGGCGGTTGCAAACGCCTAGCACGCGTCTCGGGGTGTGCCCCCCCCC
>NW_021305041.1:0-1132 GCF_002162155.2 Triticum dicoccoides
TGACTGTGACCATGTTAAGTGCTCGATAGTCGATACACAATCTCAGCGTTCCATCCTTCTTCTTGGCAAATAAAATTGGTGATCCCCAAGGTGAGGAGCTGGCCCGAATGTATCCTTTATCCAGTAATTCCTTTATTTGCTTCTTCAATTCGATCAACTCGGATGGTGCCATTCTGTATGGTTTCTTGTAGATGGGGTTGGTTCCTGGTGCTAGCTCAATGCGGAATTCTATTTCTCGATCTGGTGGCATGCCTGGCAGCTCTTCAGGGAATACATCTGGAAATTCACACACTACTGGAACCTTGTTTAGCTCAGAAACGTCCACCTTATTTAATCTCGGTTGCCGGGGTCTTTTTCCTTCCTTGGCTGATACTCTTATTGTCTTCCCTTGGTGGTGTGTGAGAATCACGGTCCTGTTGAAACAGTCGATAAAACCTTTATTGGTGGTTAGCCAATCCATCCCTAGGATGACATCCAGTCCTTTATTTTCTAATACAATAAGATTTGCGTAAAACTCCAATCCTTCAAACTCAATGACCACATTCTGACAGTAATTCTGAGAAACTTGCTGAATCCCGGGGGACTTGATTATTATGGATTTCTCCAAAGGAAGCATCGAAAAATTATTTTGCAAAGCAAAACTTTTCGAGATGAAAGAGTGAGAAGCTCCAGAATCAAACAAAACCATTGCAGGTATTGTGTTGATAGGAAACGTACCGAGTACGATATCCGGAGCATTTTGTGCCTCCTCTTTGGTTACGTGGTTCAGATGACCCTTCCTGTGGTTATTGTTGGGATTGAAATTGTTTCGCTTGGGCGCGGAATTGTTGCCGTTGTTTGGCTTTGGGGTTGAATTCCTTGGCTTGGGGCACTGTTTGGCATAGTGCCCTTCTTCTCCACAAGCGTAACAAGTAACGCCGGGGCGATAGGTGAATTCCTTGTCCCTTGCATGAAAATTCTTGATTGGGCGTGAGACATTGGATGAGAATTTGGGTGTCCCACCCTTTTTAAAATCTATCTTGCTTCGGTGATTGCGAGTGTGATTAGTCTGGTCCCTTTTTCGCTTGCGGATATCTTCCAGACTGCGTCTCTCATTTTCCAGAGTAATGGCCTTGTCCACCAGCGTTTTAAA
>NW_021305042.1:0-1769 GCF_002162155.2 Triticum dicoccoides
GGTGACTATAAAGGTGCACTACAGGTATCTCCGAAAGTGTCTGTTGGGTTGACACGGATCGAGACTGGGATTTGTCACTTCGTATGACGGAGAGGTATCTCTAGGCCCACTCGGTAATGCATCATCATAATGAGCTCAAAGTGACCAAGTGGTTGGTCACAGGATCATGCATTACGGTACGAGTAAAGTGACTTTCCGGTAACGAGACTAAACAAGGTATTGGGATACCGACGATCGAGTCTCGGGCAAGTAACGTATCGATTGACAAAGGGAATTGTATACGGGGTTGTCTAATCCTCGACATCGTGGTTCATCCGATGAAATCATCGAGGAGCATGTGGGAGCCAACATGGGTATCTAGATCCCGCTATTGGTTATTGCCCGAGAACCGTCTCGGTCATGTCTACGTGTCTCCCGAACCCGTAGGGTCTACACACTTAAGGTTCGGTGATGCTAGGGTTGTATGAATATGAGTATGCAGCATACCGAATGTTGTTCGGAGTCCCGGATGAGATCCCGGATGTCACGAGGAGTTTCGGAATGGTCCGAAGGTAAAGAATTATATATAGGAAGTGGTATTTCGGCCATCGGGAAAGTTTCGGGGTCACCCGGTATTGTACCGGGACCACCAGAAGGGTCCCGGGGGTCCACCGGGTGGGGCCACCCATCCCGGAGGGCCCCATGGGCTGAAGTGGGAGGGGAACCAGCCCATAGTAGGCTGGTGCGCCCCCTAGGCCCAACCCCTGCGCCTAGGGTTGAAACCCTAGGGTGGGGGCGCACCACATGCCTTGGGGGGCACTCCACCCCCCCTGGCCGCCGCCCCCTTGGGAGATTGGATCTCCCAGGGCCGGCGCCCCCCTGGGGGCCTATATAAAGGAGGGCAAGGGGGAGAGCAGCCGCACCCTATGCATTGGCGCCTCCCTCCCCCTGCTACACCTCGTCCTCCTCCCGCAGCAGCTTGGCGAAGCCCTGCCGGAGTTCTGCTGCATCCACCACCACGCTATTGTGCTGCTGGATCATCATCAACCTCTCCTTCCCCCTTGCTGGATCAAGAAGGAGGAGACGTCTCCCGTCCCGTACGTGTGTTGAACGCGGAGGTGCTGTCCGTTCAGCACTTGGTCATCGGTGATCCGAATCACGGCGAGTACAACTCCATCATCACCATCCCCTTGAACGCTTCCGCACGCGATCTACAAGTGGTATGTAGATGCAATCTCTCTCCCTTGACTCGTTGCTTAGATGAACTCATAGATGGATCTTGGTGAAACCATAGGAAAAAATTTAATTTTCTGCAACGTTCCCCAACAGTGGTATCAGAGCTAGGTCTATGCGTAGTTCTCTATTGCACGAGTAGAACACAATTTTGTTGTGGGCGTAGATCTTGTCAACTTGCTTGCCGCTACTAGTCTTATCTTGCTTCAGCGGTATTGTGGGATGAAGCGGCCCGGACCAACCTTACACGTACGCTTACGTGAGACAGGTTCCACCGACTAACATGCACTAGTTGCATAAGGTGGCTGGCGGGTGTCTGTCTCTCCCACTTTAGTTGGAGCGGATTTGATGAAAAGGGTCCTTATGAAGGGTAAACAGAAGTTGACAAAAATCACGTTGTGGTTATTCGTAGGTAAGAAAACGTTCTTGCAAGAACCCAATTGCAGCCACGTAAAAGATGAAACAACAATTAGAGGACGTCTAACTTGTTTTTGCAGCAATTGTCATGTGATGTGATATGGCCAGAAGTTGTGATGAATGATGAATGATATATTGTG
>NW_021305043.1:0-900 GCF_002162155.2 Triticum dicoccoides
CACTGTCATGCAGACTCCGCATAGCACCAGTTGCAGCATTGAGCATATTTGTCGGTAGCATCGCCCTACCCGCCACATGCACCCTCCTCGAGATATCCTGCGGTGAAGGTGGCCCGTCCTGAGCACGGATCGTACTCGGTGCCGGCTGGCTCGCACCCTTCTTAGTCTTTCTTTTGCGTGCCTTCTTCTTCTCCTGTAATGGGACCGAGTTCTGCTCACAGACCGCCTTCTTGAGTGTGTTGGGGCTGATAATATTTCGCACCTCGCCTATCTGAGGCTCGGTGAAGTCGGCAGCTGGAGGCGTCTCCTGAGAGCTGAACGCCAGACGGCGCCTGTTGCAACTTGGCTTCTCCGCGGTACCAGCTAGATCGCACACGTCTTTTGTTGGGTTTGGTTCTTGAGAAGGAGGCCCCATGAAGTCGCCATCGTACCCATGCTCGGCAAAGTACTGATCGACGTTGCCAAATGTATCATCATCGTCGTCGTTGTTCTGATCCTATGCCATATGCATGTTTGGATCCAGTGGCATAGGGATGTCCGGCACCGTTACGGCGGTCTTGCCATGGGGCCGACTTGGCGCCGGCACGACTGGCGGTGTTGTCTTTGGGGTGGTGTCCCCCGCCCCCAAATGAATCTGGCTCTTCGGCCAAAGCAGGGGCCAGCTCAGGCAGGCGCTGAGGGTCATCACGTCTTCATCGTCGGCCCCGACGGGTCGAATCGGAGGTAACAAGTCGTCGCAGCCTGGCAGCACCCGAACCAGTTGAACCCTAAACAAGTTGGGTGGCATCTGGGTACCGTGGAACAAGGGGTTGCCCGGTTGAACGATTTTGCCCTTGGCGACATCGACCAACTCGTTGTTCACGAAGTGGAGGAGAGTGCACGGAACGTCGGCGGCGCCCT
>NW_021305044.1:0-1043 GCF_002162155.2 Triticum dicoccoides
GAGAACTTCTCCAAGATTGCCAGGCCTCTGACTAACCTATTGCATAAGGGCGTCAAGTTCCAATGGACAGATAAATGTCAGGAAAGTTTCCAGGCACTCAAGGACAAGTTAACTTCTGCCCCAGTACTAGCTCCTCCTGATACTAAGAAGGACTTCGTCATTTACTGCGACGCTTCCCGTCAAGGACTAGGCTGTGTCCTAATGCAAGAGCGCAAAGTGGTTGCTTATGCCTCTCGGCAATTGCGCCCTCACGAAGAGAACTACCCAGTTCACGACCTCGAACTTGCTGCTGTCATTCATGCGCTAAAACAGTGGCGACATTACCTGCTCGGTAATCGCTGCGAGATCTTCACTGACCACCAAAGTCTGAAGTATCTGTTTACTCAGCCAGACCTGAACCTCCGTCAGCAGAGATGGATGGAGACTGCTGCAGACTTTGATTTGGGTATTTCCTATACACCAGGCAAGGCTAATGTAATGGCTGATGCCTTGAGCCGCAAGTCTTACTGCAACCACCTCCAGGTTCACAAAGTCCAGCCCTCACTTGTTGAAGAATTCAGAAAGCTAAACCTCCATATTGTACCTCCGGGTGCACTCGCTCCCCCTCCTCCGGAGTTCCGCAAGATGAATCTCCGTGTTGTTTCCCAGGGATCCCTCTATACCCTGGCTGTTGAACCCGATCTCGTGGGCACCATAAAGACAATGCAGGGATTTGACTCTGAAGTCTACAAGATTAAGCAAGACCTCAAAGAAGGAAGTTCCTCATCCTTCACTATTGCTGATGATGGCGCCTTGTACTTCAAAGGCCGCCTAGTGGTGCCGTGTAAGAAGGAAAACCTGAATATGACTCAGGAGGTTATGAAAGAAGCTCATGATACGCCTCTTTGTATCCATCCTGGTAGTACGAAGATGTATCAAGACATCCGCCAGAGATTCTGGTGGTCTAACATGAAGCAAGACATTGCTCGTTATGTTGCTGAATGTGACGTTTGCCGTCGTATCAAAGCAGAACATCAAAGGCCTGCTGGAACTCTGCAACCTAT
>NW_021305045.1:0-2234 GCF_002162155.2 Triticum dicoccoides
ACTAACAAAACGGGTGATCCCCAAGGTGAAGAGCTTGGGCGTATATAACCTTTATCCAATAGCTCCTTAATCTGCTTCTTGATTTCTGCCAAATCTTGTGCTGGCATCCTGTATGGTCATTTCGATATCGGGCCTGTTCCTGGCAATAGTTCAATCAAAAACTCAATGTCTCTATCCGGTGGCATGCCTGGCAACTCTTCCGGAAATACATCAGGAAAATCCTTCACCACTGGTACTTCTTCCTGCACCACTCCTGATAAGCAATTCACTTGTGTCCTGTTTGGCACATGCCGGGATACATACTTGATCCTTCTTCCTTCTGGTGTGGTAAGCAAAATTGTCTTACTGGCGCAATCGATGTTTCCTCCATACATCGACAGCCAATCCATACCAAGAATCACATCCAGACCTTGGGATTCCAGAATAATTAAATCCGTTGGGAATACATGCCTTCCTATACTCAATGGTACTTGAAAACATCCTTGTCTGGCCATGTATTCTGCTCCTGGCGAGCTTACTAGCATAGGTGTTTTAAGAATCCTAGTGGGCAGGCTATGCTTTTCCACAAATCCCTTTGATATGTATGAATGCGATGCACCAGTATCAAAAATAACGAGTGCAGTAAATGACTTAACCAAAAACTTACCGATTACTGCATCGGGCTGATCTTCAATCTCCTCCACATTAACGTGGTTCACCTGTCCCCTATTGAAAGGGTTCGGCTTCTTCCCAGAGCTTCCATTGCCATTTCCATTCTGGCCTTCAGGACATTCATTGGCATAATGTCCGGTCTTCGAACACTTGAAACAGGTGACTTGACTCAGGTCTCTCTTGGTTGGGGTTGATGGGGTTGTTCGGTTCTGGCCGTTGCTTCCTCCATTCCCATTACCATTCTTGTGGCCATTATGGTTGTGCGAGCTACCTCCTCCATGGGTGTGCTGAAACTTAAATCCCGGTTTAGGGGTAAAACGGGGCTTCTGCTGGGCTCCAGAGTTATACTTCCCCTGTCCATACTTCCTCTTACGGTTCTCAATCTGCTGTTGCTTCCCTTCAATCATGATGGCACGATCTACCAACTCCTGGTAGTTGTTGAAATTTTCTACCATCAACTGCATGCTTAGTTCATCATTCAGTCCTTCCAGAAACTTCTCCTGCTTAGCTACATCCGTAGCAACGTCATCTGGGGCATAACGGGCTAGCTTACTAAACTCCTCCACATACTGGCCAACAGTCCTTCCTCCTTGGCGTAAGTTGCGAAACTCACGCTTCTTTATGGCCATAGCTCCTGCTGAAACATGGGCAGTGCGGAAAGCTTGCTGAAATTGATCCCATGTGACAGTGTCTACCGGGTAAGTGGCTGTGAAATTCTCCCACCATGCGGCTGCGGGTCCTTCAAGCTGATGTGCTGCAAACTTCACTCTTTCTCCATCTGTGGATCCTGCAGTGGTCAACTCCCTTCCTATCTTGCGGAGCCAATCATCTGCTACAATCGGCTCGGTGCTACTGGAGTACACCGGCGGATTTAGTCTAAGGAAACGAGTCAAATGATCCGCAGGTGGTGGTGGTGGGTTGTTGTTGTTGTTCTGCTGATTCTGAACTAACATCTGCATCAATTGATTCTGCTGCTGGATCAACTGAGTGAGCTCTGGTGGAAATCCATTGTCACGTCTCGGAGGCATCTGATGGGTTTAGAAAAGAAGAGAATTTTAGAATAGAATGAGGTCTAAGGGGAATCACTACCCAAATGCACATGAGCAAAAACACACAAAATCACTCCATTCAATCAAACAAGGCTTACAACGATCTATCTATCGCAAGTGCGTGTACTATAATGTTTACATGGGGGAAATACTACTAATATGTGGGGGACTTCTAGAAATTTGAACCGGTGGAAGATTCCATGATGTCTGCTCCAGCTTCGTCTTCAAAATCGGGTTCACTTGGATCCGAATCGGTGTCGTCGAGGATGATGTAGTCGTCTGGACATGCGACGTACTTGTCTTCATTCTTGAGCTCCAATTTCTTCTTGAGTTCTTCAATCTCATACTTAAGATCGTTATTGTGCCTTACGACAGCTACGATCTCGTCCATGTAGTCCTTGCGTAGATTCTTCATCTCTCCTTCTAGCTCGATGATCCTTGCCTTCGCATTCTTCAACTCTACCATATCATTGCACATCTGGTTCTCATGGCGTCGAATGTGCTGGTTTAACTCCTGGATAAAAGCTGCAATGG
>NW_021305046.1:0-1162 GCF_002162155.2 Triticum dicoccoides
CTAGCATGTACAGACATGGCCTCGGAACACAGAAGACCGAAAGGTCGAGCATGAGTCGTATAGAAGATACGATCAACATGAAGATGTTCACCGATGTTGACTAGTCCGTCTCACGTGATGATCGGACACGGTCTAGTTAACTCGGATCATGTAATACTTAGATGACTGGAGGGATGTCTAATCTAAGTGGGAGTTCACTAATAATTTGATTAGTTGAACTTAATTATCATGAACTTAGTCTAAAATCTTTGCAATATGTCTTGTAGATCAAATGGCCAACGTAGTCCTCAACTTCAACGCGTTCCTAGAGAAAACTAAGCTGAAAGACGATGGCAGCAACTATACGGACTGGGTCCGGAACCTGAGGATCATCCTCATAGCTGCCAAGAAATATTATGTCCTACAAGCACCGCTTGGTGACGCACCCGTTCTCCCTGCGGAACAAGACGTTATGAACGCTTGGCAGGCACGTTCCGATGACTACTCCCTCATTCAGTGCGGCATGCTTTACAGCCTAGAGCCGGGGCTCCAAAAGCGTTTTGAGAGACATGGAGCATATGAGATGTTCGAAGAGCTGAAAATGGTTTTCCAAGCTCATGCCCGGGTCGAGAGATATGAAGTCTCCGACAAATTCTTCAGCTGTAAGATGGAGGAAAACAGTTCTGTCAGTGAGCACATACTCACTATGTCTGGGTTGCATAACCGCTTGACTCAGCTGGGAGTTAATCTCCCGGATGATGCGGTCATTGACAGAATCCTCCAGTCGCTTCCACCAAGCTACAAGAGCTTTGTGATGAACTTCAATATGCAGGGGATGGAAAAGACCATTCCTGAAGTATTTGCTATGCTGAAATCAGCAAAGGTAGAAGTCAGGAAGGAACATCAAGTGTTGATGGTCAATAAAACCACTAAGTTCAAGAAAGGCAAGGGTAAAAAGAACTTCAAGAAGGACGGCAAGGAGGTTGCCGCGCCCGGCAAGCAAGCTGCCGGGAAGAAGCCAAAGAATGGACCCAAGCCCGAGACTGAGTGCTTTTATTGCAAGGGAAGCGGTCACTGGAAGCGGAACTGCCCTAAGTACTTAGCGGATAAGAAGGCCGGCAAAACAAAAGGTATATGTGATATACATGTAATTGATGTGTACCTTACTAGTGCTCGTAGTAGC
>NW_021305047.1:0-1086 GCF_002162155.2 Triticum dicoccoides
AGCTCGTGCACGCCAACTAAATTACCAGGTACTTTCGTTTCTTGGTAATGATTCTAATGTTCATGAGAATATGATGCTGCCTAAATTGGATACATTTGTTTTGCTTACAAATGAAGGGCCTAGCTTGGAGAAGGATGAACATTGGAGCAAGAACAAGCATGGAGATGATGGCATGCGCAAGGGAAACAAGAACGGAGTTACAAGTGATGATTTCAGGACTTTGAAGCCACCATAATGGGTGCATGAAGCCTTGGACGAAATATACAAGATGCCACTTCATAAATTTCGTCCCGAGGCTCTTTTAGGTGCTGCATCACCTTATTATTGGGCCAGGCCCATGTAATTTCGAAATACATAAGTATAGGCTATTTTTAGAGTCCGTATGTGTGGGGAAACAAGAGATAGGGTTGATTTCGGACTCCTCCACCAAGGGCCACGAAATTCCCCCCTCTTCCTCCATATATACAGCCCTTAGGGCATCGTTTAGACTTTGGGTTTTGTTTAGATTAAAAGTTCACCATAGCTGCAACTTCGCGTACTTCGTTTGTGTTCAACGACCAGACAAAGGCGTCAGAGAACCCCACCTTGATCAATAAAGCTTTCATCTTATATTCGCAATATCTAGATTGCAATCTCAGTTTCTTGCTTGTTCTTCGTTTGCTCGCAGGAAACAGACCCTCGTGGTCAGGTTGATCGTGCTCCGGCGTGGTCAATAACCTCTCGGAGTTGGTTTAGTGATTGCTAAGGCGCGACGTCCTCGCACGTTCGTAGTCGGATCGTCAAAGTCGACTTCCACCAAAGCGAAATCCACCATCTCATCGAAAGACGGGACACCTTTGCCTCTATCAAGTGGTATCAGATTTCCAGGTTGCTCGGTGAGATTTTACAGTTTTTCGTAGTTTAGATCGAGTCTGTTCTTCATACCTACAGTCCACGAAAAAGCCACAAAAAAAAATTAGGGTTAGTTCATCATATCCGAACCAATCTGAGCCTTTGCATAATCTTTTTAGGGTTTTGCTTTGTTGAATTTGCGGTTGCATCGTCGTGTCTAGTTGCTGGTCTTAGAGTCTAGTCTTTTAGAGTTTC
>NW_021305048.1:0-1142 GCF_002162155.2 Triticum dicoccoides
TGTAGAAGAATATTATCAGGAATTACAAACTGGCATGATTAGATGTGGTATTGTTGAGGAGAATGAAGCTATGCTTGCACGTTTTCTGGGTGGATTAAATAGAGAGATTCAGACCATTCTAGACTATAAGGAGTATACTAATATCACTCGTTTATTCCATCTTGCTTGTAAAGCTGAACGTGAAGTGCAGGATCGACAAGCATTGGGGCGAACTAACTTTTCTGCAGGCCGACCTTCATCATGGACACCACGTGCATCTTCTACTTCAACTGCACCAGCACCTCCATCCGGTGCCACCTCCAGCCGTGATACAAGAAAACAGGCACAACCACCATTATCTGCCAAGAGCGCACCTGCGGGCCCTGCACAGCGTTCTTCTTCTTCCATGGCATCAACAGGGCACACAAGTGATATTATTTGTCGTCGTTGTAAGGGAGGAGGTCATTATGCGAGAGAATGCAAATCTCCGCGTGTGATGATTGCTACCGCGGATGGTGGATATGAGTCCGCTAGTGACTATGATGAGGAGACTTTGGCTCTTATTACACGTGAAGAACATGGTGGAGATGATTCTGATCATGAGACGCAATACATGGCTCCTGAAGACGCTGACAGGTATGAATGTTTAGTTGCTCAACGTGATTTGAGTGTGCAGGTCACACAAGCTGAGCAAAATCAGAGGCACAATTTGTTCCATACCAAGGGAGTTGTGAAGGAACGTTCTGTGCGCGTCATAATAGACGGAGGGAGCTGCAACAACTTGGCTAGCATGGAGATGGTGGAGAAGCTTTCTCTCACCACAAGACCACATCCACATCCTTACTCCATCCAATGGTTCAACAACAGCGGCAAGGTTAAGGTAACACGTACTGTTCGTGTGCATTTTAGTATCTCTACATATGCTGATTATGTTGATTGTGATGTGGTACCTATGCAAGCATGTTCCTTATTACTTGGTAGACCATGGCAATTTGATAAAAATTCTGTACACCATGGTAGAAACAATCACTATACTCTTGTTCATAAGGATAAAAATATTACTTTGCTTCCTATGACTCCTGATTCCATTTTGAAAGATGATATTAATAGAGCTAATAAAGCACAACAGGAGAAGAATAAGAGTGAAAATCAGATTGTGGCAA
>NW_021305049.1:0-1110 GCF_002162155.2 Triticum dicoccoides
TATACTAATATCACTCGTTTATTCCATCTTGCTTGTAAAGCTGAACGTGAAGTGCAGGATCGACAAGCATTGGGGCGAACTAACTTTTCTGCAGGCCGACCTTCATCATGGACACCACGTGCATCTTCTACTTCAACTGCACCAGCACCTCCATCCGGTGCCACCTCCAGCCGTGATACAAGAAAACAGGCACAACCACCATTATCTGCCAAGAGCGCACCTGCGGGGCCTGCACAGCGTTCTTCTTCTTCCATGGCATCAACAGGGCACACAAGTGATATTATTTGTCGTCGTTGTAAGGGAGGAGGTCATTATGCGAGAGAATGCAAATCTCCGTGTGTGATGATTGCTACCGCGGATGGTGGATATGAGTCCGCTAGTGACTATGATGAGGAGACATTGGCTCTTATTACACGTGAAGAACATGGTGGAGATGATTCTGATCATGAGATGCAATACATGGCTCCTGAAGACGCTGACAGGTATGAATGTTTAGTTGCTCAACGTGTTTTGAGTGTGCAGGTCACACAAGCTGAGCAAAATCAGAGGCACAATTTGTTCCATACCAAGGGAGTTGTGAAGGAACGTTCTGTGCGCGTCATAATAGACGGAGGGAGCTGCAACAACTTGGCTAGCATGGAGATGGTGGAGAAGCTTTCTCTCGCCACAAGACCACATCCACATCCTTACTACATCCAATGGTTCAACAACAGCGGCAAGGTTAAGGTAACATGTACTGTTCGTGTGCATTTTAGTATCTCTACATATGCTGATTATGTTGATTGTGATGTGGTACCTATGCAAGCATGTTCCTTATTACTTGGTAGACCATGGCAATTTGATAAAAATTCTGTACACCATGGTAGAAACAATCACTATACTCTTGTTCATAAGGATAAAAATATTACTTTGCTTCCTATGACTCCTGATTCCATTTTGAAAGATGATATTAATAGAGCTAATAAAGCACAACAGGAGAAGAATAAGAGTGAAAATCAGATTGTGGCAAAAGAATTTGAGCAACAAATGAAGCCTAATAATAAACCATCTAGTGTTGCTTCTGAAATTAAATTGAAAAGTGCATGTTTATTTGCCACCAAATCTGATATT
>NW_021305050.1:0-835 GCF_002162155.2 Triticum dicoccoides
AAATCGGCCAAAACTGCGAGTGTTGATGACCGACACGTAAGTGCACCTTGGAGTTCAACAAGTATGGAAAACACCACGGGACCCCAAAATGGTGAGTAATAGTCCACGAAACGGGTCACAATCGACAAAAAACGCGAGTGTTGATGACCGACACGTAAGTGCACCTTGGGGTTCAACAACTAAGGAAATCGCTACGGGACCCCAAAACGGTGAGTAATAGTCCACGAAACAGGTCACAATCGACAAAAACCGCGAGTGCTGATGACCGACACGTATACACACCCTGGGGTCATCAATCATGGAAATCACTTTGAGACCCCAAAACCGAGTAATAGTCCAAGAAACGGGTCAGAATATGCCCAAACTACGAGTCTTGACGACCAACACGTAAGCACTCCTTGGGATTCGACAACCATGGAAATCACTCTAGGACTCCCAAACAATAATTAATAGTCCGTGAAACGGTCAGAATCGCCAAAAACCGCGAGTGTTGATGACCGACACGTAGACGCACCCCGGGGTTCGTCAATCGCTGAAATCACTCCGGGACCCCAAAACAGTGAGTAATAGTCTATGAAATGGGCCAGAATCAGCCAAAACTGCGAGTGTTGATGACCGACACGTTAGTGCACCTTGGGGTTCAATAACTATGGAAATCACTACGAGACCCCAGAATGGTGAGTAATAGTCCACGAAACGGGTCACAATCGACCAAAAACGCGAGTGTTGATGACCGACACATAAGTGCACCTTGGGGTTCAACAACTATGGAAATTGCTACAGGCCCCAAAACAGTGAGTAATAGTCCCAGAAACGGGTCACAATCGACAAAAAA
>NW_021305051.1:0-1021 GCF_002162155.2 Triticum dicoccoides
ACTAGCATCACATTCAAGCTCAAAAGTCTTATTAAAATCAGGAAGTTGGAGTAAAGGAGCATGTGTCAACTTATCTTTCAATACCGTGAAGGCTTCTTCCTGTGCGGTACCCCAAACAAAAGGCACATCCTTCTTTGTAAGCTCGTTGAGAGGTGCAGCAATGGTGCTGAAATCTCTCACAAAACGCCTATAGAATCCAGCGAGGCCAAGAAAACTCCTCACTTGTGTGACCGTTTTGGGCTGCGGCCAACTCTCAATAGCTTCAATCTTGGCTTTGTCAACTTCAATTCCCTGTGGAGTAACAACATAGCCAAGAAAAGATACTCGGTCGGTGCAAAAGGTGCACTTCCCAAGGTTACCAAACAAACGTGCATCACGTAGAGCAATAAAAACAGCACGTAAATGTTCCAAATGTTCTTCGAAAGATCTGCTATAAATCAGTATGTCATCAAAGTAAACTACCACAAATCGTCCAATGAAAGCACGTAAAACTTCGTTCATTAATCTCATGAAAGTACTAGGTGCATTAGTTAACCCAAAAGGCATGACTAACCACTCATATAATCCAAACTTAGTTTTAAATGCTGTTTTCCATTCATCTCCCAATTTCATACGAATTTGGTGGTAGCCACTACGCAAATCAACTTTGGAGAATATTGTAGCACCACTCAATTCATCAAGCATATCATCTAGCCTAGGAATAGGATGACGATAACGAATAGTAATATTATTAATGCCTCTACAATCAGCACACATACGTGATGTACCATCCTTTTTCGGCACTAGAATAATAGGAACAGCACAAGGACTAAGGGATTCGCGTATATAACCTTTGTCGAGAAGCTCTTGTACTTGGCGCATAATCTCCTTCGTCTCCTCTGGATTGGTACGGTATGGTGCACGGTTTGGCAGTGAAGCACCGGGAATTAAGTCAATCTGATGCTCAATCCCTCGAATAGGCGGTAATCCCGGTGGCACGTCTTGTGGAAAGACGTCAGCGAACTCCTGCAAAATGTTAGTG
>NW_021305052.1:0-824 GCF_002162155.2 Triticum dicoccoides
CGGAACCCCCTTGCTCCCTGACCTGCCCCCTCGCCGACTCCACCCGAGCGCCCCGCCGCCGGCCTGCTGCTGCATCCACTGCAGCTCGTCCCCGACTGGCTGTCGGCGCCCACGCCACGGGCCGCGTCCGAGGCCAGCCCCGTTCGGCCTCGGGCACGGGCACCACGCCCGCACCCAGCGCCCGACCCGCAAGGCCTCTGTGCCACAGACAACGGGGCCCACCCCCTGTGAACGAAAACAAAAAATAATAATACTAATTAAATTAATTTTTTGAAAAATGAATTAATAAATAATAACTAAAATTAATTAAAATGATAATTAATTAATTGATTAAAGGCTTAATTAAATTAATTAATCTTGATTAGATTAACCTAATTACTAGTTAACTTAATTAACCCCCTGATTAGACTAATCAATCAATGACATGAGGGTCCCACACATAGTTGACCCAGTCAACTCTGTTGACTGCTGACGTCAGCATGACATCATGCTGATGTCATAAAACCAAATTTCGAATTAAATTAAATAACTAATTAAATTCCAAAAACTAATAAAATCTTTAGAAAATCATATCTTTTAATCCGTGACTTGGATTAAATTATTTTCAACATGAAAGTTGCTCAGAACGACGAGACGAATCCGGATACGCGGTCCGTTCGTCCGCCACACACCCCTAACCTATCGAACCCGCAACTTTCCCCCTCCGGCTCCTCTGCCCGAAAACACGAAACACCGGGAATACTTTCCCGGGGGTTTCCCCCCCTTCACCGGTATCACCTACTACCGCGTTAGGGCACACCGAACACCGCGTATTGCCTTGATAT
>NW_021305053.1:0-1023 GCF_002162155.2 Triticum dicoccoides
CAATGAAGGACCTTGGAGAAGCTGCTTATATATTAGGCATCAAGATCTATAGAGATAGATCGAGACGCCTCATAGGTCTTTCACAAAGCACATACCTTGATAAGATTTTGAAGAGGTTCAAAATGGATCAGTCCAAGAAGGGGTTCTTGCCTATGTTACAAGGTGTGAGATTGAGCTCGGCTCAGTCACCGACCACGGCAAAAGATAAAGAAGAGATGAGTGTCATCCCCTATGCTTCAGCCATAGGATCTATTATGTATGCCATGCTGTGTACCAGACCCGATGTAAACCTTGCCGTAAGTTTGGTAGCAAGATACCAGAGTAATCCCGGCAAGGAACACTGGACAGCGGTCAAGAATATCCTGAAGTACCTGAAAAGGACGAAGGACATGTTTCTCGTTTATGGAGGAGACGAAGAGCTCGTCGCAAAGGGTTACGTCAACGCTAGCTTCGACTCAGATCTGGATGACTCTAAGTCACAAACCGGATACGTGTATATGTTGAATGGTGGAGCAGTAAGCTGGTGCAGCTGCAAGCAGAGCGTCGTGGCGGGATCTACGTGTGAAGCGGAGTACATGGCAGCCTCGGAGGCAGCGCATGAAGCGATTTGGGTGAAGGAGTTCATCACCGACCTAGCAGTCATACCCAATGCGTCGGGGCCGATCAAACTCTTCTGTGACAACACTGGAGCTATTGCCCTCGCCAAGGAGCCCAGGTTTCACAAGAAGACCAGGCACATCAAGCGTCGTTTCAACTCCATCCGTGAAAATGTTCAAGATGGAGACATAGAGATTTGCAAAGTGCACACGGATCTGAATGTCGCAGATCCACTGACTAAACCTCTCTCGCGTGCAAAACATGATCAACACCAGAACTCTATGGGTGTTCGATTCATCACAATGTAACTAGATTGGTGACTCTAGTGCAAGTGGGAGACTGTTGGAAATATGCCCTAGAGGCAATAATAAAAGTATTATTATATTTCAATGTTCATGATAAATGTCTTTTATTCATGCTATAACT
>NW_021305054.1:0-1246 GCF_002162155.2 Triticum dicoccoides
GCCCGTTTCGTGGACTATTACTCACTTTTTTGGGTCCCCGGAGTGATTTCCACGATTAACGAACCCCTGGGTGCGCTTACGGGTTGCTTATCAACACTCGCGGTTTTTGTCGATTCTGACCCGTTTCGTGGACTGTTACTCACCGTTTTGGGGCCCCAAAGCGATTTCCATGGTTGTTGAACCCCAAGGTGCGCTTAAGTGTAGGTCATCAACAATCGCAGTTTGGGACGATTCTGGCCCGTTTCTTGGACTATTACTTAGTTACGGGGGTCCCGAAATGACCCCGGGTTGTGTTTACGTGTCGGTCAGCAACACTCATAATTTTGGCCAATTCTAACGTGTTTTGTGGACTATTACTCACTGTTTTTAGGTCCCGAAGTGATTTCCATAGTTGTTGAACCCCAAGGCGCGCTTACGTGTCGGTCATCAATACTCATAGTTTTGGCTGATTCTGGCCCGTATCATGGACTATTACTCTCTTTTTTGGGCCCCCGGAGTGATTTCCACGATTAACGAACCCCAGCGTGCGTTTACGTGTCGGTCATCAACACTCACAGTTTTGGCCGATTCTGGCCCGTTTCGTGGACTATTACTCACTTTTTTGGGGCCCCGGAGTGATTTCCACGATTAAGGAACCCTTGGGTGCGCTTACGGGTTGGTTATCAACACTCGCGGTTTTTGTCGATTCTGACCCGTTTCGTGGACTATTACTCACCGTTTTGGGGCCCCAAAGCGATTTCCATGGTTGTTGAACCCCAAGGTGCGCTTACGTGTAGGTCATCAACAATCGCAGTTTGGGCCGATTCTGGCCCGTTTCTTGGACTACTAATTAGTTATGGGGGTCCCGAAATGACCCCGGGTTGTGTTTACGTGTCGGTCAGCAACACTCACAATTTTGGCCAATTCTAACGTGTTTTGTGGACTATTACTCACTGTTCTCAGGTCCCGAAGTGATTTCCATAGTTGTTGAACCCCAAGGCGCGCTTACGTGTCGGTCATCAATACTCATAGTTTTGGCTGATTCTGGCCCGTATCATGGACTATTACTCACTTTTTTGGGCCCCCGGAGTGATTTCCACGATTAACGAACCACGGGGTGCATTTACGTGTCGGTCATCAACACTCACAGTTTTGGCCAATTCTGGCCCGTTTCTTGGACTATTACTCTATTTTTGGGTCTCGGTGTGATTTCCATGATTGATGAACACCGGGGTGCATTTATGTGTCGCTCATCAACACTCGCAGT
>NW_021305055.1:0-1184 GCF_002162155.2 Triticum dicoccoides
TGAAGTATATTTTCACCCAACCGGATTTGAATCTCAGGCAGAGACGTTGGGTTGAATTGATCACCGACTTCGACTTAGGAATAACCTACACCCCAGGGAAAGCCAACGTCATGGCTGATGCGCTAAGTCGTAAATCTTATTGTAACAACCTGATGTTACAACAAAGTCAACCGCTTCTCCATGAGGAATTTCGGAAGCTTAACCTTCACATTGTTCCTCAAGGTTTTCTTTCCACCTTGGTGGCAAAACCTACCCTTACGGATCAAATTATCAAAGCACAGAAGGTAGATCCGGGAATCTCCCGCATCAAGAGGAACATTCAGAAAGGAATTGCGAATTGTTTCTCCATTAATGATCAAGGAGTCGTATACTTCGGGAATCGACTAGTAGTTCCCAAAGTGCGCAACCTGAGGCGATTGATCCTTAAGGAAGCTCATGAATCTCCTCTCACTATTCATCCCGGTAGTACTAAGATGTATCAGGACCTACACCAGAGGTTCTGGTGGACTAGGATGAAGAGAGAAATTGCTCAGTATATTGCTAATTGCGACGTCTGTCGTCGTGTAAAAGCAGAGCATCAACGGCCTGCTGGCACCCTTCAACCCTTAGCTATTCCTGAATGGAAATGGGATAAAATTGGTATGGATTTCATTACCGGTTTTCCCAGGACCAAGAGAGGGAATAATGCTATTTTCGTCGTGGTCGATCGTCTTTCCAAAGTAGCCCACTTCTTACCTGTTCGTGAGAGTATAACCGCTAGTCAGCTGGCAGATTTGTACATCTCCCGAATAGTGTCTCTCCATGGTGTCCCTTTGGAAATTAACTCGGATCGAGGAAGTCTTTTCACCTCTCGATTTTGGGAAAGTTTCCAAAATGCTATGGGGACTCGTCTCTCCTTTAGCACCGCCTTCCACCCTCAGTCGAGCGGTCAAGTGGAACGCGTCAACCAGATTCTAGAAGACATGCTTCGAGCCTCTGTTATCTCATTCGGAATGGATTGGGAGAAGTGCCTTCCATTTGCCGAATTCGCTTATAACAACAGCTATCAATCTAGCTTGGGTAAAGCCCCTTTTGAAGTTCTCTATGGACGACGATGTCGAACACCCCTTAACTGGTCAGAGACCGGGGAAAGACAATTCTTTGGCCCGGACATGATTCAGGAAGCAGAAGAGCAAGTTCGTATC
>NW_021305056.1:0-1302 GCF_002162155.2 Triticum dicoccoides
TAGATAAATTTTAGCGTATTTGTTCACTCATTTCAATCCGTATATTATATAGTACTCCCTCCGTTCCTAAATATAAGAGCATCTCTAGCAGAGCCCTTAAAACTAAACCATTAAAAATGCGTTTACAGGTCACAGAAAACGTGGTTTTCAGGCTAATTTGGTCCCGCGTGGAACAGACCCTGTAAACAGCCCGTTAAAACCGGATATCCCCCCTCCCCTCAAAATGAATATTCACAGCCGCCTGGCCTGCTCCTTCTTCCTCCCCTGAACAGACTCTTTCTCCTCTCGTCGTTCTCACTGCCATCCACCATTCTCCCCGCCTCCCGCCGTCCTCCTCCTCCGTCCACCGTTCACCCCAGCCTCTCACCGTCCCCTGCCTCCGCCTGCCCGGGATGTTGTAGAGCTGGAGCAGGGAGCGAGGCCAGCATCAGACTGTCACACAAACGAGCCCCCGGGATGCAGTAGAGCTGGAGGGCGCGTGGCGAGGCCAGGCGCTCCGGTGGCCGCGTCGTGGAGGAGACAGGGGGCATGGTGGCGGCCACGCACGGGGCGGCGGCCGGGACGGGCGGGGCGGCTCCCCAGATGAGCAGGGCGATGGCCGGAGACGAACGGGGTGGCGCCAGGAGCGAGCCATGAAGGTTTTGATGGCAGCTGGACTTTTGCCAATGGTCTTTCGCATATACAGGACACCCTCGGGTTGGCTCAGAAATCCTTATTTTCATAGGTTCGGCCGGGATGTTTCACGCCGCCTAAAAACTTTTACAGGTCGGTGTCGTTTACTAGTTCTATTAGAGTCGCTTTTTTCGCCTAAAACTGCAAACCGGCGATTATTTTGTAGTTTCATGTTTAAGAGGTCTGCTAGAGATGCTCTAAGTCCTTTTAGAGATTTCACTGTAGAGACTACATTCGCATGTACATAGATGTCTTTTAGAGTGTAGTTTCCCTTATTTTGCTTCATATGTGGTCAATAGTAAAATCTGTAAAATGACATATTTAGAAACGGAGGGAGTAGTATATTATGTAACAATATCAGGTCATGCAAAAGATAGGTAACAAAGACCAACTACAACGTAGATATTCTAATGCAAGCAAGAAGGAAGAAAGAAATGGAGCAGTAGCTGCCAAGATAGGAAGATTTAGGAGCTCCGGAGGAGGCGATGCGGAAGAAAAGATCCCTGTGGTCAACCAGAACCAATGATCATGCAATAATTAAATCGTCTTGTGGAATAGTAGTAATAGTCTAAGAAATAGCTGGCCCGAGATGTTCTAATTGATCTAGATGTAGAGAGTATGCTTTAGCGG
>NW_021305057.1:0-961 GCF_002162155.2 Triticum dicoccoides
CCACCATCGCTTCTCCATAGCTCGTAGGTTCATTGTTGTCTAGCAACATGACTTCCAAGACAGGATTACGTACCACTCTGAAGTAGTACGCATCCTTGTCATCCCACGAGGTTTGGTAGTGACTCGATCCAAAGTTTCATGATCACTATCATAAGCTTCCACTTCAGTTGGTGTACGTGCCACAGGAACAACTTCCTGTGCCCTGCTACACACTTGTTGAAGTGACGGTTCAATAACCTCATCAAGTCTCCACCATCCTCCCACTCAACTTTTCGAGAGAAACCTTTCCTCGAAAAAGGACCCGATTCAAGAAACAATCCCTATTGCTTTCGGATCTGAATTAGGAGGTATACCCAACTGTTTTTGGGTGTCCTATGAAGATGCATTTTATCTGCTTTGGGTTCGAGCTTATCAACCTAAAACCTTTTCACATAAGCGTCGCAGCCCCAAACTTTCAAGAAACGGCAACTTAGGTTTCTCCAAACCATAGTTCATACGGTGTCGTCTCAACGAAATTATGTGGTGCCCTATTTAAAGTGAATGTGGTTGTCTCTAATGCCTAACCCATGGACAATAGTGGTAATTCGATAAGAGACATCATGGTACGCACCATATCCAATAGGGTGCAACTATGACGTTTGGACACACCATCACACTATGGTGTTCCAGGCTGTATCAGTTGTGAAACAATTTCCACAATGTCTTAATTCTGTGCCAAACTCGTGATTCAGATATTCATCTCTATGATCATATCATAGATCTTTTATCCTCTTGTCACGACGATCTTTCAACTTCACACTGAAATTACTTGAACCTTTCAATAATTCAGACTCGTGATTCATCAAGTAAATATACTCAACATCTACTCGAATCATCTGTGAAGTAAGAACATAACAATATTCACTGCATGCCTCAGCACTTATTGGACTGCACACATCAAAATGTGTTACTTCCAACAAGT
>NW_021305058.1:0-22350 GCF_002162155.2 Triticum dicoccoides
ATTAGGTGTAAGTTGCCACCATGAATTTGAGAAAGGTTTGTTTTGTTTCCCTTGGAATCATCCCAAATCGGTCATGCATACGTACGAAGTATCCCAAACCTTTTTTTTTAATTTTCTTGCATCTAGATCTTGAAAGCCCCGTAACTTTTTTTGTGTTAGATTTTTGGGGATTTTGAAAATGTTTAACGGGGTTCCCCCAGTTAAATTCGGATGTAACTTTTCGAGTAGATGATTTTTCATATATAATACTTTTTAATCCGAGTTCGTATGCAAAAGTTATGCCCATTTTACAAATTTCCAGAGATATTTTGCAAATAAAGTCGAAATTTATATTTGTAAATTTTCCCAACAACTAGACCACATATGACATGGCAAACTTATTTTCTTTTATTTTTTTGACATTTTTATCATTTTTTTTTATTTTTTTATACTGAAAAGGCGGTCCACAGGGGGGGGGGTTCTTGTAAGCCACCCTTTTTCCATGAATCTGTGTCGGATTCCTTGAGCTAGTTGGTTAAGCTAAACAACAACTTGGAGAGTTGGAAGATAAAAGCTTGTCTGACTTAGTTCATGTTAAGGGATATCTTTTGTGCGTGTGTGTGTGTTGAAGAAAGATGATATCTCCATTGATTGGTGTTCGTGATCAGTTGTTGGATCTATTGCCTTGTCAAGACTTTGACTTGAGTATGGGCTATCGTCAAGTCAAATCAGAAACAACAATTTTCGTAATGTTGTCTTACTCGTGGTTGATCCCTCGAGCATACACCATTACATCTTTTGGTCTGACCATTGCTATCATCATGTTCACATGATGGTGGAAGTCCAGTAATATGGAAAATTCTGATGAGTTGTTGTTGAGCCCATCAGCAGCATTTTTGTCTCCCCCATGATTCATGTTGAACATCAACCTAGTGTTGAAAACCTTGTAAGCAATGCCTTCGTGTTCCGTTCATGAAGCTTATGCTTGGATGAAAGAAGTGACTTTCTCCAAGTTCAGGTGCATTAGGTGTAAGTTACCGCCATGAATTTGAGAAAGGTTTGTTTTGTTTCCCTTGGAATCATCCCAAATCGGTCATGCATACGTACGAAGTATCCCAAACCTTTTTTTGAATTTTTTTGCCTCTAGATCTTGAAAGCCCCGTAACTTTTTTTGTGTTAGGTTTTTGGGGATTTTGAAAATGTTTAATGGGGTTCCCCCAGTTAAATTCGGATGTAACTTTACGAGTAGATGATTTTTCATATATAAAACTTTTTAATCCGAGTTCGTATGCAAAAGTTATGCCCATTTTACAAATTTCCAGAGATATTTTGCAAATAAAGTCGAAATTTATATTTGTAAATTTTCCCAACAACTAGACCACATATGACATGGCAAACTTATTTTCTTTTATTTGTTTTGAAATTTTTATCATTTTTTTATTTTTTTAAATACTGAAAAGGCGGTCCACAGGGGGGGGTTTCTTGTAAGCCACCCTTTCTCCATGAATCTGTGTCGGATTCCTTGAGCTAGTTGGTTAAGCTAAACAACAACTTGGAGAGTTGGAAGATAAAAGCTTGTCTGACTTAGTTCATGTTAAGGGATATCTTTTGTGCGTGTGTGTGTGTTGAAGAAAGATGATATCTCCATTGATTGGTCTTCGTGATCAGTTGTTGGATCTATTGCCTTGTCAAGACTTTGACTTGAGTATGGGCTATCGTCAAGTCAAATCAGAACCAACGATTTTTGTAATGTTGTCTTACTCGTGGTTGATCCCTCGAGCATACACCATTACATCTTTTGGTCTGACCATTGCTATCACCGTGTTCACATGATGGTGGAAGTCCAGTAATATGGAAAATTCTGATGAGTTGTTGTTGAGCCCATCAGCAGAATTTTTGTCTCCCCCATGATTCATGTTGAACATCAACCTAGTGTTGAAAACCTTGCAAGCAATGCCTTGGTGTTCCGTTCATGAAGCTTATGCTTGGATGAAAGAAGTGACTTTCTCCAAGTTCACGTGCATTAGGTGTAAGTTGCCACCATGAATTTGAGAAAGGTTTGTTTTGTTTCCCTTGGAATCATCCCAAATCGGTCATGCATACGTACGAAGTATCCCAAACCTTTTTTTTTAATTTTCTTGCATCTAGATCTTGAAAGCCCCGTAACTTTTCTTGTGTTAGATTTTTGGGGATTTTGAAAATGTTTAACGGGGTTCCCCCAGTTAAATTCGGATGTAACTTTTCGAGTAGATGATTTTTCATATATAATACTTTTTAATCCGAGTTCGTATGCAAAAGTTATGCCCATTTTACAAATTTCCAGAGATATTTTGCAAATAAAGTCGAAATTTATATTTGTAAATTTTCCCAACAACTAGACCACATATGACATGGCAAACTTATTTTCTTTTATTTTTTTGACATTTTTATCATTTTTTTTTATTTTTTTATACTGAAAAGGCGGTCCACAGGGGGGGGTGCTTGTAAGCCACCCTTTTTCCATGAATCTGTGTCGGATTCCTTGAGCTAGTTGGTTAAGCTAAACAACAACTTGGAGAGTTGGAAGACAAAAGCTTGTCTGACTTAGTTCATGTTAAGGGATATCTTTTGTGCGTGTGTGTGTGTTGAAGAAAGATGATATCTCCATTGATTGGTCTTCGTGATCAGTTGTTGGATCTATTGCCTTGTCAAGACTTTGACTTGAGTATGGGCTATCGTCAAGTCAAATCAGAAACAACGATTTTCGTAATGTTGTCTTACTCGTGGTTGATCCCTCGAGCATACACCATTACATCTTTTGGTCTGACCATTGCTATCATCATGTTCACATGATGGTGGAAGTCCAGTAATATGGAAAATTCTGATGAGTTGTTGTTGAGCCTATCAGCAGCATTTTTGTCTGCCCCATGATTCATGTTGAACATCAACCTAGTGTTGAAAACCTTGTAAGCAATGCCTTCGTGTTCCGTTCATGAAGCTTATGCTTGGATGAAAGAAGTGACTTTCTCCAAGTTCAGGTGCATTAGGTGTAAGTTACCGCCATGAATTTGAGAAAGGTTTGTTTTGTTTCCCTTGGAATCATCCCAAATCGGTCATGCATACGTACGAAGTATCCCAAACCTTTTTTTGAATTTTTTTGCCTCTAGATCTTGAAAGCCCCGTAACTTTTTTTGTGTTAGGTTTTTGGGGATTTTGAAAATGTTTAATGGGGTTCCCCCAGTTAAATTCGGATGTAACTTTTCGAGTAGATGATTTTTCATATATAAAACTTTTTAATCCGAGTTCGTATGCAAAAGTTATGCCCATTTTACAAATTTCCAGAGATATTTTGCAAATAAAGTCGAAATTTATATTTGTAAATTTTCCCAACAACTAGACCACATATGACATGGCAAACTTATTTTCTTTTATTTTTTTTGAAATTTTTATCATTTTTTAATTTTTTTTTAAATAATGAAAAGGCGGTCCACAGGGGGGGGTTTCTTGTAAGCCACCCTTTCTCCATGAATCTGTGTCGGATTCCTTGAGCTAGTTGGTTAAGCTAAACAACAACTTGGAGAGTTGGAAGATAAAAGCTTGTCTGACTTAGTTCATGTTAAGGGATATCTTTTGTGCGTGTGTGTGTGTTGAAGAAAGATGATATCTCCATTGATTGGTCTTCGTGATCAGTTGTTGGATCTATTGCCTTGTCAAGACTTTGACTTGAGTATGGGCTATCGTCAAGTCAAATCAGAACCAACGATTTTCGTAATGTTGTCTTACTCGTGGTTGATCCCTCGAGCATACACCATTACATCTTTTGGTCTGACCATTGCTATCACTGTGTTCACATGATGGTGGAAGTCCAGTAATATGGAAAATTCTGATGAGTTGTTGTTGAGCCCATCAGCAGAATTTTTGTCTCCCCCATGATTCATGTTGAACATCAACCTAGTGATGAAAACCTTGCAAGCAATGCCTTGGTGTTCCGTTCATGAAGCTTATGCTTGGATGAAAGAAGTGACTTTCTCCAAGTTCACGTGCATTAGGTGTAAGTTGCCACCATGAATTTGAGAAAGGTTTGTTTTGTTTCCCTTGGAATCATCCCAAATCGGTCATGCATACGTACGAAGTATCCCAAACCTTTTTTTTTAATTTTCTTGCATCTAGATCTTGAAAGCCCCGTAACTTTTTTGTGTTAGATTTTTGGGGATTTTGAAAATGTTTAACGGGGTTCCCCCAGTTAAATTCGGATGTAACTTTTCGAGTAGATGATTTTTCATATATAATACTTTTTAATCCGAGTTCGTATGCAAAAGTTATGCCCATTTTACAAATTTCCAGAGATATTTTGCAAATAAAGTCGAAATTTATATTTGTAAATTTTCCCAACAACTAGACCACATATGACATGGCAAACTTATTTTCTTTTATTTTTTTGACATTTTTATCATTTTTTTTATTTTTTTATACTGAAAAGGCGGTCCACAAGGGGGGGGGGGTTCTTGTAAGCCACCCTTTTTCCATGAATCTGTGTCGGATTCCTTGAGCTAGTTGGTTAAGCTAAACAACAACTTGGAGAGTTGGAAGATAAAAGCTTGTCTGACTTAGTTCATGTTAAGGGATATCTTTTGTGCGTGTGTGTGTGTTGAAGAAAGATGATATCTCCATTGATTGGTCTTCGTGATCAGTTGTTGGATCTATTGCCTTGTCAAGACTTTGACTTGAGTATGGGCTATCGTCAAGTCAAATCAGAAACAACGATTTTCGTAATGTTGTCTTACTCGTGGTTGATCCCTCGAGCATACACCATTACATCTTTTGGTCTGACCATTGCTATCATCATGTTCACATGATGGTGGAAGTCCAGTAATATGGAAAATTCTGATGAGTTGTTGTTGAGCCCATCAGCAGCATTTTTGTCTCCCCCATGATTCATGTTGAACATCAACCTAGTGTTGAAAACCTTGTAAGCAATGCCTTCGTGTTCCGTTCATGAAGCTTATGCTTGGATGAAAGAAGTGACTTTCTCCAAGTTCAGGTGCATTAGGTGTAAGTTACCGCCATGAATTTGAGAAAGGTTTGTTTTGTTTCCCTTGGAATCATCCCAAATCGGTCATGCATACGTACGAAGTATCCCAAACCTTTTTTTGAATTTTTTTGCCTCTAGATCTTGAAAGCCCCGTAACTTTTTTTGTGTTAGGTTTTTGGGGATTTTGAAAATGTTTAATGGGGTTCCCCCAGTTAAATTCGGATGTAACTTTTCGAGTAGATGATTTTTCATATATAAAACTTTTTAATCCGAGTTCGTATGCAAAAGTTATGCCCATTTTACAAATTTCCAGAGATATTTTGCAAATAAAGTCGAAATTTATATTTGTAAATTTTCCCAACAACTAGACCACATATGACATGGCAAACTTATTTTCTTTTATTTTTTTGAAATTTTTATCATTTTTTTATTTTTTTTAAATACTGAAAAGGCGGTCCACAGGGGGGGGGGTTTCTTGTAAGCCACCCTTTCTCCATGAATCTGTGTCGGATTCCTTGAGCTAGTTGGTTAAGCTAAACAACAACTTGGAGAGTTGGAAGATAAAAGCTTGTCTGACTTAGTTCATGTTAAGGGATATCTTTTGTGCGTGTGTGTGTGTTGAAGAAAGATGCTATCTCCATTGATTGGTCTTCGTGATCAGTTGTTGGATCTATTGCCTTGTCAAGACTTTGACTTGAGTATGGGCTATCGTCAAGTCAAATCAGAACCAACGATTTTCGTAATGTTGTCTTACTCGTGGTTGATCCCTCGAGCATACACCATTACATCTTTTGGTCTGACCATTGCTATCACCGTGTTCACATGATGGTGGAAGTCCAGTAATATGGAAAATTCTGATGAGTTGTTGTTGAGCCCATCAGCAGAATTTTTGTCTCCCCCATGATTCATGTTGAACATCAACCTAGTGTTGAAAACCTTGCAAGCAATGCCTTGGTGTTCCGTTCATGAAGCTTATGCTTGGATGAAAGAAGTGACTTTCTCCAAGTTCACGTGCATTAGGTGTAAGTTGCCACCATGAATTTGAGAAAGGTTTGTTTTGTTTCCCTTGGAATCATCCCAAATCGGTCATGCATACGTACGAAGTATCCCAAACCTTTTTTTTTAATTTTCTTGCATCTAGATCTTGAAAGCCCCGTAACTTTTTTTGTGTTAGATTTTTGGGGATTTTGAAAATGTTTAACGGGGTTCCCCCAGTTAAATTCGGATGTAACTTTTCGAGTAGATGATTTTTCATATATAAAACTTTTTAATCCGAGTTCGTATGCAAAAGTTATGCCCATTTTACAAATTTCGAGAGATATTTCGCAAATAAAGTCGAAATTTATATTTGTAAATTTTCCCAACAACTAGACCACATATGACATGGCAAACTTATTTTCTTTTATTTATTTTTGACATTTTTATCATTTTTTTTATTTTTTTAAACTGAAAAAAGGCGGTCCACAAGGGGGGGTTTCTTGTAAGCCACCCTTTCTCCATGAATCTGTGTCGGATTCCCTGAGCTAGTTGGCTAAGCTAAACAACAACTTGGAGAGTTGGAAGATAAAAGCTTGTCTGACTTAGTTCATGTTAAGGGATATCTTTTGTGCGTGTGTGTGTGTTGAAGAAAGATGATATCTCCATTGATTGGTCTTCGTGATCAGTTGTTGGATCTATTGCCTTGTCAAGACTTTGACTTGAGTATGGGCTATCGTCAAGTCAAATCAGAAACAACGATTTTCGTAATGTTGTCTTACTCGTGGTTGATCCCTCGAGCATACACCATTACATCTTTTGGTCTGACCATTGCTATCATCGTGTTCACATGATGGTGGAAGTCCAGTAATATGGAAAATTCTGATGAGTTGTTGTTGAGCCCATCAGCAGCATTTTTGTCTCCCCCATGATTCATGTTGAACATCAACCTAGTGTTGAAAACCTTCTAAGCAATGCCTTCGTGTTTCGTTCATCAAGCTTATGCTTGGATGAAAGAAGTGACTTTCTCCAAGTTCACGTGCATTAGGTGTAAGTTGCCGCCATGAATTTGAGAAAGGTTTGTTTTGTTTCCCTTGGAATCATCCCAAATCGGTCATGCATACGTACGAAGTATCCCAAACCTTTTTTTGAATTTTTTTTGCCTCTAGATCTTGAAACCCCCGTAACTTTTTTTGTGTTAGGTTTTTGGGGATTTTGAAAATGTTTAACGGGGTTCCCCCAGTTAAATTGGGATGTAACTTTTCGAGTAGATGATTTTTCATATATAAAACTTTTTAATCCGAGTTCGTATGCAAAAGTTATGCCCATTTTACAAATTTCCAGAGATATTTTGCAAATAAAGTCGAAATTTATATTTGTAAATTTTCCCAACAACTAGACCACATATGACATGGCAAACTTATTTTCTTTTATTTTTTTGACATTTTTATCATTTTTTTTTATTTTTTTATACTGAAAAGGCGGTCCACAGGGGGGGGGGGGTTCTTGTAAGCCACCCTTTTTCCATGAATCTGTGTCGGATTCCTTGAGCTAGTTGGTTAAGCTAAACAACAACTTGGAGAGTTGGAAGATAAAAGCTTGTCTGACTTAGTTCATGTTAAGGGATATCTTTTGTGCGTGTGTGTGTGTTGAAGAAAGATGATATCTCCATTGATTGGTCTTCGTGATCAGTTGTTGGATCTATTGCCTTGTCAAGACTTTGACTTGAGTATGGGCTATCGTCAAGTCAAATCAGAAACAACGATTTTCGTAATGTTGTCTTACTCGTGGTTGATCCCTCGAGCATACACCATTACATCTTTTGGTCTGACCATTGCTATCATCATGTTCACATGATGGTGGAAGTCCAGTAATATGGAAAATTCTGATGAGTTGTTGTTGAGCCCAACAGCAGCATTTTTGTCTCCCCCATGATTCATGTTGAACATCAACCTAGTGTTGAAAGCCTTGTAAGCAATGCCTTCGTGTTCCGTTCATGAAGCTTATGCTTGGATGAAAGAAGTGACTTTCTCCAAGTTCAGGTGCATTAGGTGTAAGTTACCGCCATGAATTTGAGAAAGGTTTGTTTTGTTTCCCTTGGAATCATCCCAAATCGGTCATGCATACGTACGAAGTATCCCAAACCTTTTTTTGAATTTTTTTGCCTCTGGATCTTGAAAGCCCCGTTACTTTTTTTGTGTTAGGTTTTTGGGGATTTTGAAAGTGTTTAATGGGGTTCCCCAAGTTAAATTCGGATGTAACTTTTCAAGTAGATGATTTTTCATATATAAAACTTTTTAATCCGAGTTCGTATGCAAAAGTTATGCCCATTTTACAAATTTCCAGAGATATTTTGCAAATAAAGTCGAAATTTATATTTGTAAATTTTCCCAACAACTAGACCACATATGACATGGCAAACTTATTTTCTTTTATTTTTTTTGAAAATTTTATCATTTTTTTATTTTTTTTAAATACTGAAAAGGCGGTCCACAGGGGGGGGGGGGGTTTCTTGTAAGCCACCCTTTCTCCATGAATCTGTGTCGGATTTCTTGAGCTAGTTGGTTAAGCTAAACAACAACTTGGAGAGTTGGAAGATAAAAGCTTGTCTGACTTAGTTCATGTTAAGGGATATCTTTTGTGCGTGTGTGTGTGTTGAAGAAAGATGATATCTCCATTGATTGGTCTTCGTGATCAGTTGTTGGATCTATTGCCTTGTCAAGACTTTGACTTGAGTATGGGCTATCGTCAAGTCAAATCAGAACCAACGATTTTCGTAATGTTGTCTTACTCGTGGTTGATCCCTCGAGCATACACCATTACATCTTTTGGTCTGACCATTGCTATCACCGTGTTCACATGATGGTGGAAGTCCAGTAATATGGAAAATTCTGATGAGTTGTTGTTGAGCCCATCAGCAGAATTTTTGTCTCCCCCATGATTCATGTTGAACATCAACCTAGTGTTGAAAACCTTGCAAGCAATGCCTTGGTGTTCCGTTCATGAAGCTTATGCTTGGATGAAAGAAGTGACTTTCTCCAAGTTCACGTGCATTAGGTGTAAGTTGCCACCATGAATTTGAGAAAGGTTTGTTTTGTTTCCCTTGGAATCATCCCAAATCGGTCATGCATACGTACGAAGTATCCCAAACCTTTTTTTTTAATTTTCTTGCATCTAGATCTTGAAAGCCCCGTAACTTTTTTTGTGTTAGATTTTTGGGGATTTTGAAAATGTTTAACGGGGTTTCCCCAGTTAAATTCGGATGTAACTTTTCGAGTAGATGATTTTTCATATATAAAACTTTTTAATCCGAGTTCGTATGCAAAAGTTATGCCCATTTTACAAATTTCCAGAGATATTTTGCAAATAAAGTCGAAATTTATATTTGTAAATTTTCCCAACAACTAGACCACATATGACATGGCAAACTTATTTTCTTTTATTTATTTTTGACATTTTTATCATTTTTTTTATTTTTTTAAACTGAAAAGGCGGTCCACAAGGGGGGGTTTCTTGTAAGCCACCCTTTCTCCATGAATCTGTGTCGGATTCCGTGAGCTAGTTGGCTAAGCTAAACAACAACTTGGAGAGTTGGAAGATAAAAGCTTGTCTGACTTAGTTCATGTTAAGGGATATCTTTTGTGCGTGTGTGTGTGTTGAAGAAAGATGATATCTCCATTGATTGGTCTTCGTGATCAGTTGTTGGATCTATTGCCTTGTCAAGACTTTGACTTGAGTATGGGCTATCGTCAAGTCAAATCAGAAACAACGATTTTCGTAATGTTGTCTTACTCGTGGTTGATCCCTCGAGCATACACCATTACATCTTTTGGTCTGACCATTGCTATCATCGTGTTCACATGATGGTGGAAGTCCAGTAATATGGAAAATTCTGATGAGTTGTTGTTGAGCCCATCAGCAGCATTTTTGTCTCCCCCATGATTCATGTTGAACATCAACCTAGTGTTGAAAACCTTGTAAGCAATGCCTTCCTGTTCCGTTCATGAAGCTTATGCTTGGATGAAAGAAGTGACTTTGTCCAAGTTCACGTGCATTAGGTGTAAGTTGCCGCCATGAATTTGAGAAAGGTTTGTTTTGTTTCCCTTGGAATCATCCCAAATCGGTCATGCATACGTACGAAGTATCCCAAACCTTTTTTTTGAATTTTTTTGCCTCTAGATCTTGAAAGCCCCGTAACTTTTTTTGTGTTAGTTTTTTGGGGATTTTGAAAATGTTTAATGGGGTTCCCCCAGTTAAATTCGGATGTAACTTTTCGAGTAGATGATTTTTCATATATAAAACTTTTTAATCCGAGTTCGTGTGCAAAAGTTATGCCCATTTTACAAATTTCCCGAGATATTTTGCAAATAAAGTCGAAATTTATATTTGTAAATTTTCCCAACAACTAGACCACATATGACATGGCAAACTTATTTTCTTTTATTTTTTTTGACATTTTTATCATTTTTTTATTTTTTTAAATACTGAAAAGGCGGTCCACAGGGGGGGGGGGTTCTTGTAAGCCACCCTTTCTCCATGAATCTGTGTCGGATTCCTTGAGCTAGTTGGTTAAGCTAAACAACAACTTGGAGAGTTGGAAGATAAAAGCTTGTCTGACTTAGTTCATGTTAAGGGATATCTTTTGTGCGTGTGTGTGTGTTGTAGAAAGATGATATCTCCATTGATTGGTCTTCGTGATCAGTTGTTGGATCTATTGCCTTGTCAAGACTTTGACTTGAGTATGGGCTATCGTCAAGTCAAATCAGAACCAACGATTTTCGTAATGTTGTCTTACTCGTGGTTGATCCCTCGAGCATACACCATTACATCTTTTGGTCTGACCATTGCTATCACCGTGTTGACATGATGGTGGAAGTCCAGTAATATGGAAAATTCTGATGAGTTGTTGTTGAGCCCATCAGCAGAATTTTTGTCTCCCCCATGATTCATGTTGAACATCAACCTAGTGTTGAAAACCTTGCAAGCAATGCCTTGGTGTTCTGTTCATGAAGCTTATGCTTGGATGAAAGAAGTGACTTTCTCCATGTTCACGTGCACTAGGTGTAAGTTGCCACCATGAATTTGAGAAAGGTTTGTTTTGTTTCCCTTGGAATCATCCCAAATCAGTAATGCATACGTACGAAGTATCCCAAACCTTTTTTTTAATTTTTTTGCATCTAGATCTTGAAAGCCCCGTAACTTTTTTGTGTTAGATTTTTGGGGATTTTGAAAATGTTTAACGGGGTTCCCCCAGTTAAATTCGGATGTAACTTTTCGAGTAGATGATTTTTCATATATAAAACTTTTTAATCCGAGTTCGTATGCAAAAGTTATGCCCATTTTACAAATTTCCAGAGATATTTTGCAAATAAAGTTGAAATTTATATTTGTAAATTTTCCCAACAACTAGACCACATATGACATGGCAAACTTATTTTCTTTTATTTTTTTGACATTTTTATCATTTTTTTATTTTTTTAAATACTGAAAAGGCGGTCCACAGGGGGGGGGGGGTTTCTTGTAAGCCACCCTTTCTCCATGAATCTGTGTCGGATTCCTTGAGCTAGTTGGTTAAGCTAAACAACAACTTGGAGAGTTGGAAGATAAAAGCTTGTCTGACTTAGTTCATGTTAAGGGATATCTTTTGTGCGTGTGTGTGTGTTGAAGAAAGATGATATCTCCATTGATTGGTCTTCGTGATCAGTTGTTGGATCTATTGCCTTGTCAAGACTTTGACTTGAGTATGGGCTATCGTCAAGTCAAATCAGAACCAACGATTTTCGTAATGTTGTCTTACTCGTGGTTGATCCCTCGAGCATACACCATTACATCTTTTGGTCTGACCATTGCTATCACCGTGTTCACATGATGGTGGAAGTCCAGTAATATGGAAAATTCTGATGAGTTGTTGTTGAGCCCATCAGCAGAATTTTTGTCTCCCCCATGATTCGTGTTGAACATCAACCTAGTGTTGAAAACCTTGCAAGCAATGCCTTGGTGTTCCGTTCATGAAGCTTATGCTTGGATGAAAGGAGTGACTTTCTCCAAGTTCACGTGCATTAGGTGTAAGTTGCCACCATGAATTTGAGAAAGGTGTGGTTTGTTTCCCTTGGAATCATCCCAAATCGGTCATGCATACGTACGAAGTATCCCAAACCTTTTTTTTAATTTTTTTGCCTCTAGATCTTGAAAGCCCCGTAAGTTTTTTTGTGTTAGATTTTTGGGGATTTTGAAAATGTTTAACGGGGTTCCCCCAGTTAAATTCGGATGTAACTTTTCGAGTAGATGATTTTTCATATATAAAACTTTTTAATCCGAGTTCGTATGCAAAAGTTATGCCCATTTTACAAATTTCCAGAGATATTTTGCAAATAAAGTTGAAATTTATATTTGTAAATTTTCCCAACAACTAGACCACATATGACATGGCAAACTTATTTTCTTTTATTTATTTTTGACATTTTTATCATTTTTTTTATTTTTTTTAAACTGAAAAGGCGGTCCACAAGGGGGGGTTTCTTGTAAGCCACCCTTTCTCCATGAATCTGTGTCGGATTCCCTGAGCTAGTTGGCTAAGCTAAACAACAACTTGGAGAGTTGGAAGATAAAAGCTTGTCTGACTTAGTTCATGTTAAGGGATATCTTTTGTGCGTGTGTGTGTGTTGAAGAAAGATGATATCTCGATTGATTGGTCTTCGTGATCAGTTGTTGGATCTATTGCCTTGTCAAGACTTTGACTTGAGTATGGGCTATCGTCAAGTCAAATCAGAAACAACGATTTTCGTAATGTTGTCTTACTCGTGGTTGATCCCTCGAGCATACACCATTACATCTTTTGGTCTGACCATTGCTATCATCGTGTTCACATGATGGTGGAAGTCCAGTAATATGGAAAATTCTGATGAGTTGTTGTTGAGCCCATCAGCAGCATTTTTGTCTCCCCCATGATTCATGTTGAACATCAACCTAGTGTTGAAAACCTTGTAAGCAATGCCTTCGGGTTTCGTTCATGAAGCTTATGCTTGGATGAAAGAAGTGACTTTCTCCAAGTTCACGTGCATTAGGTGTAAGTTGCCGCCATGAATTTGAGAAAGGTTTGTTTTGTTTCCCTTGGAATCATCCCAAATCGGTCATGCATATGTACGAAGTATCCCAAACCTTTTTTTGAATTTTTTTGCCTCTAGATCTTGAAACCCCCGTAACTTTTTTTGTGTTAGGTTTTTGGGGATTTTGAAAATGTTTAATGGGGCTCCCCCAGTTAAATTCGGATGTAACTTTTCGAGTAGATGATTTTTCATATATAAAACTTTTTAATCCGAGTTCGTATGCAAAAGTTATGCCCATTTTACAAATTTCCAGAGATATTTTGCAAATAAAGTCGAAATTTATATTTGTAAATTTTCCCAACAACTAGACCACATATGACATGGCAAACTTATTTTCTTTTATTTTTTTTTGACATTTTTATCATTTTTTTATTTTTTTAAATACTGAAAAGGCGGTCCACAGGGGGGGGGTTCTTGTAAGCCACCCTTTCTCCATGAATCTGTGTCGGATTCCTTGAGCTAGTTGGTTAAGCTAAACAACAACTTGGAGAGTTGGAAGATAAAAGCTTGTCTGACTTAGTTCATGTTAAGGGATATCTTTTGTGCGTGTGTGTGTGTTGAAGAAAGATGATATCTCCATTGATTGGTCTTCGTGATCAGTTGTTGGATCTATTGCCTTGTCAAGACTTTGACTTGAGTATGGGTTATCGTCAAGTCAAATCAGAACCAACGATTTTCTTAATGTTGTCTTACTCGTGGTTGATCCCTCGAGCATACACCATTACATCTTTTGGTCTGACCATTGCTATCACCGTGTTGACATGATGGTGGAAGTCCAGTAATATGGAAAATTCTGATGAGCTGTTGTTGAGCCCATCAGCAGAATTTTTGTCTCCCCCATGATTCATGTTGAACATCAACCTAGTGTTGAAAACCTTGCAAGCAATGCCTTGGTGTTCCGTTCATGAAGCTTATGCTTGGATGAAAGAAGTGACTTTCTCCAAGTTCACGTGCACTAGGTGTAAGTTGCCACCATGAATTTGAGAAAGGTTTGTTTTGTTTCCCTTGGAATCATCCCAAATCAGTCATGCATACGTACGAAGTATCCCAAACCTTTTTTTTAATTTTTTTGCATCTAGATCTTGAAAGCCCCGTAACTTTTTTGTGTTAGATTTTTGGGGATTTTGAAAATGTTTAACGGGGTTCCCCCAGTTAAATTCGGATGTAACTTTTCGAGTAGATGATTTTTCATATATAAAACTTTTTAATCCGAGTTCGTATGCAAAAGTTATGCCCATTTTACAAATTTCCAGAGATATTTTGCAAATAAAGTCGAAATTTATATTTGTAAATTTTCCCAACAACTAGACCACATATGACATGGCAAACTTATTTTCTTTTATTTTTTTTGACATTTTTATCATTTTTTTATTTTTTAAATACTGAAAAGGCGGTCCACAAGGGGGGGGGGTTTCTTGTAAGCCACCCTTTCTCCATGAATCTGTGTCGGATTCCTTGAGCTAGTTGGTTAAGCTAAACAACAACTTGGAGAGTTGGAAGATAAAAGCTTGTCTGACTTAGTTCATGTTAAGGGATATCTTTTGTGCGTGTGTGTGTGTTGAAGAAAGATGATATCTCCATTGATTGGTCTTCGTGATCAGTTGTTGGATCTATTGCCTTGTCAAGACTTTGACTTGAGTATGGGCTATCGTCAAGTCAAATCAGAACCAACGATTTTCGTAATGTTGTCTTACTCGTGGTTGATCCCTCGAGCATACACCATTACATCTTTTGGTCTGACCATTGCTATCACCGTGTTCACATGATGGTGGAAGTCCAGTAATATGGAAAATTCTGATGAGTTGTTGTTGAGCCCATCAGCAGAATTTTTGTCTCCCCCATGATTCGTGTTGAACATCAACCTAGTGTTGAAAACCTTGCAAGCAATGCCTTGGTGTTCCGTTCATGAAGCTTATGCTTGGATGAAAGGAGTGACTTTCTCCAAGTTCACGTGCATTAGGTGTAAGTTGCCACCATGAATTTGAGAAAGGTGTGGTTTGTTTCCCTTGGAATCATCCCAAATCGGTCATGCATACGTACGAAGTATCCCAAACCTTTTTTTTAATTTTTTTGCCTCTAGATCTTGAAAGCCCCGTAAGTTTTTTTGTGTTAGATTTTTGGGGATTTTGAAAATGTTTAACGGGGTTCCCCCAGTTAAATTCGGATGTAACTTTTCGAGTAGATTATTTTTCATATATAAAACTTTTTAATCCGAGTTCGTATGCAAAAGTTATGCCCATTTTACAAATTTCCAGAGATATTTTGCAAATAAAGTTGAAATTTATATTTGTAAATTTTCCCAACAACTAGACCACATATGACATGGAAAACTTATTTTCTTTTATTTATTTTTGACATTTTTATCATTTTTTTTATTTTTTTTAAACTGAAAAGGCGGTCCACAAGGGGGGGTTTCTTGTAAGCCACCCTTTCTCCATGAATCTGTGTCGGATTCCCTGAGCTAGTTGGCTAAGCTAAACAACAACTTGGAGAGTTGGAAGATAAAAGCTTGTCTGACTTAGTTCATGTTAAGGGATATCTTTTGTGCGTGTGTGTGTGTTGAAGAAAGATGATATCTCCATTGATTGGTCTTCGTGATCAGTTGTTGGATCTATTGCCTTGTCAAGACTTTGACTTGAGTATGGGCTATCGTCAAGTCAAATCAGAAACAACGATTTTCGTAATGTTGTCTTACTCGTGGTTGATCCCTCGAGCATACACCATTACATCTTTAGGTCTGACCATTGCTATCATCGTGTTCACATGATGGTGGAAGTCCAGTAATATGGAAAATTCTGATGAGTTGTTGTTGAGCCCATCAGCAGCATTTTTGTCTCCCCCATGATTCATGTTGAACATCAACCTAGTGTTGAAAACCTTGTAAGCAATGCCTTCGTGTTTCGTTCATGAAGCTTATGCTTGGATGAAAGAAGTGACTTTCTCCAAGTTCACGAGCATTAGGTGTAAGTTGCCGCCATGAATTTGAGAAAGGTTTGTTTTGTTTCCCTTGGAATCATCCCAAATCGGTCATGCATACGTACGAAGTATCCCAAACCTTTTTTTGAATTTTTTTTGCCTCTAGATCTTGAAACCCCCGTAACTTTTTTTGTGTTAGGTTTTTGGGGATTTTGAAAATGTTTAAAGGGGTTCCCCCAGTTAAATTCGGATGTAACTTTTCGAGTAGATGATTTTTCATATATAAAACTTCTTAATCTGAGTTCGTATGCAAAAGTTATGCCCATTTTACAAATTTCCAGAGATATTTTGCAAATAAAGTCGAAATTTATATTTGTAAATTTTCCCAACAACTATACCACATATGACATGGCAAACTTATTTTCTTTTATTTTTTTGACATTTTTATCATTTTTTTATTTTTTAAATACTGAAAAGGCGGTCCACAGGGGGGGGGGGTTTCTTGTAAGCCACCCTTTCTCCATGAATCTGTGTCGGATTCCTTGAGCTAGTTGGTTAAGCTAAACAACAACTTGGAGAGTTGGAAGATAAAAGCTTGTCTGACTTAGTTCATGTTAAGGTATATCTTTTGTGCGTGTGTGTGTGTTGAAGAAAGATGATATCTCCATTGATTGGTCTTCGTGATCAGTTGTTGGATCTATTGCCTTGTCAAGACTTTGACTTGAGTATGGGCTATCGTCAAGTCAAATCAGAACCAACGATTTTCGTAATGTTGTCTTACTCGTGGTTGATCCCTCGAGCATACACCATTACATCTTTTGGTCTGACCATTGCTATCACCGTGTTCACATGATGGTGGAAGTCCAGTAATATGGAAAATTCTGATGAGTTGTTGTTGAGCCCATCAGTAGAATTTTTGTCTCCCCCATGATTCATGTTGAACATCAACCTAGTGTTGAAAACCTTGCAAGCAATGCCTTGGTGTTCCGTTCATGAAGCTTATGCTTGGATGAAAGAAGTGACTTTCTCCAAGTTCACGTGCATTAGGTGTAAGTTGCCACCATGAATTTGAGAAAGGTTTGTTTTGTTTCCCTTGGAATCATCCCAAATCGGTCATGCATACGTACGAAGTATCCCAAACCTTTTTTTTAATTTTTTTGCATCTAGATCTTGAAAGCCCCGTAACTTTTTTGTGTTAGATTTTTGGGGATTTTGAAAATGTTTAACGGGGTTCCCCCAGTTAAATTCGGATGTAACTTTTCGAGTAGATGATTTTTCATATATAAAACTTTTTAATCCGAGTTCGTATGCAAAAGTTATGCCCATTTTACAAATTTCCAGAGATATTTTGCAAATAAAGTCGAAATTTATATTTGTAAATTTTCCCAACAACTAGACCACATATGACATGGCAAACTTATTTTCTTTTATTTATTTTTGACATTTTTATCATCTTTTTTATTTTTTTTAAACTGAAAAGGCGGTCCACAAGGGGGGGTTTCTTGTAAGCCACCCTTTCTCCATGAATCTGTGTCGGATTCCCTGAGCTAGTTGGCTAAGCTAAACAACAACTTGGAGAGTTGGAACATAAAAGCTTGTCTGACTTAGTTCATGTTAAGGGATATCTTTTGTGCGTGTGTGTGTGTTGAAGAAAGATGATATCTCCATTGATTGGTCTTCGTGATCAGTTGTTGGATCTATTGCCTTGTCAAGACTTTGACTTGAGTATGGGCTATCGTCAAGTCAAATCAGAACCAACGATTTTCATAATGTTGTCTTACTCGTGGTTGATCCCTCGAGCATACACCATTACATCTTTTGGTCTGACCATTGCTATCACCGTGTTCACATGATGGTGGAAGTCCAGTAATATGGAAACTTCTGATGAGTTGTTGTTGAGCCCATCAGCAGAATTTTTGTCTCCCCCATGATTTATGTTGAACATCAACCTAGTGTTGAAAACCTTGCAAGCAATGCCTTGGTGTTCCGTTCATGAAGCTTATGCTTGGATGAAAGAAGTGACTTTCTCCAAGTTCACGTGCATTAGGTGTAAGTTGCCACCATGAATTTGAGAAAGGTTTGTTTTGTTTCCCTTGGAATGATCCCAAATCGGTCATGCATACGTACGAAGTATCCCAAACCTTTTTTTTAATTTTTTTGCATCTAGATCTTGAAAGCCCCGTAACTTTTTTGTGTTAGATTTTTGGGGATTTTGAAAATGTTTAACGGGGTTCACCCAGTTAAATTCGGATGTAACTTTTCGAGTAGATGATTTTTCATATATAAAACTTTTTAATCCGAGTTTGTATGCAAAAGTTATGCCCATTTTACAAATTTCCAGAGATATTTTGCAAATAAAGTCGAAATTTATATTTGTAAATTTTCCCAACAACTAGACCACATATGACATGGCAAACTTATTTTCTTTTATTTATTTTTGACATTTTTATCATTGTTTTATTTTTTTTAAACTGAAAAGGCGGTCCACAAGGGGGGGTTTCTTGTAAGCCACCCTTTCTCCATGAATCTGTGTCGGATTCCCTGAGCTAGTTGGCTAAGCTAAACAACAACTTGGAGAGTTGGAAGATAAAAGCTTGTCTGACTTAGTTCATGTTAAGGGATATATTTTGTGCATGTGTGTGTGTTGAAGAAAGATGATATCTCCATTGATTGGTCTTCGTGATCAGTTGTTGGATCTATTGCCTTGTCAAGACTTTGACTTGAGTATGGGCTATCGTCAAGTCAAATCAGAAACAACGATTTTCGTAATGTTGTCTTACTCGTGGTTGATCCCTCGAGCATACACCATTACACCTTTTGGTCTGACCATTGCTATCATCGTGTTCACATGATGGTGGAAGTCCAGTAATATGGAAAATTCTGATGAGTTGTTGTTGAGCCCATTAGCAGCATTTTTGTCTCCCCCATGATTCATGTTGAACATCAACCTAGTGTTGAAAACCTTGTAAGCAATGCCTTCGTGTTCCGTTCATGAAGCTTATGCTTGGATGAAAGAAGTGACTTTCTCCAAGTTCACGTGCATTAGGTGTAAGTTGCCGCCATGAATTTGAGAAAGGTTTGTTTTGTTTCCCTTGGAATCATCCCAAATCGGTCATGCATACATACGAAGTATCCCAAACCTTTTTTTTGAATTTTTTTGCCTCTAGATCTTGAAAGCCCCGTAACTTTTTTTGTGTTAGGTTTTTGGGGATTTTGAAAATGTTTAACAGGGTTCCCCCAGTTAAATTCGGATGTAACTTTTCGAGTAGATGATTTTTCATATATAAAACTTTTTAATCCGAGTTCGTATGCAAAAGTTATGCCCATCTTACAAATTTCCAGAGATATTTTGCAAATAAAGTCGAAATTTATATTTGTAAATTTTCCCAACAACTAGACCACATATGACATGGCAAACTTATTTTCTTTTATTTTTTTGACATTTTTATCATTTTTTTTATTTTTTCATACTGAAAAGGCGGTCCACAGGGGGGGGGGGTTTCTTGTAAGCCACCCTTTCTCCATGAATCTGTGTCGGATTCCTTGAGCTAGTTGGTTAAGCTAAACAACAACTTGGAGAGTTGGAAGATAAGAGCTTGTCTGACTTAGTTCATGTTAAGGGATATCTTTTGTGCGTGTGTGTGTGTTGAAGAAAGATGATATCTCCATTGATTGGTCTTCGTGATCAGTTGTTGGATCTATTGCCTTGTCAAGACTTTGACTTGAGTATGGGCTATCGTCAAGTCAAATCAGAAACAACGATTTTTGTAATGTTGTCTTACTCGTGGTTGATCCCTCGAGCATACACCATTACATCTTTTGGTCTGACCATTGCTATCATCGTGTTCACATGATGGTGGAAGTCCAGTAATATGGAAAATTCTGATGAGTTGTTGTTGAGCCCATCAGCAGCATTTTTGTCTCCCCCATGATTCATGTTGAACATTAACCTAGTGTTGAAAACCTTGTAAGCAATGCCTTCGTGTTCCGTTCCTGAAGCTTATGCTTGGATGAAAGAAGTGACTTTCTCCAAGTTCACGTGCATTAGGTGTAAGTTGCCGCCATGAATTTGAGAAAGGTTTGTTTTGTTTCCCTTGGAATCATCCCAAATCGGTCATGCATACGTACAAAGTATCCCAAACCTTTTTTTTGAATTTTTTTGCCTCTAGATCTTGAAAGCCCCGTAACTTTTTTTGTGTTAGGTTTTTGGGGATTTTGAAAATGTTTAACGGGGTTCCCCTAGTTAAATTCGGATGTAACTTTTCGAGTAGATGATTTTTCATATATAAAACTTTTTAATCCGAGTTCGTATGCAAAAGTTATGCCCATTTTACAAATTTCCAGAGATATTTTGCAAATAAAGTCGAAATTTATATTTGTAAATTTTCCCAACAACTAGACCACATATGACATGGCAAACTTATTTTCTTTTAATTTTTTAACATTTTTATCATTTATTTTATTTTTTTATACTGAAAAGGCGGTCCACAGGGGGGGTTTCTTGTAAGCCACCCTTTCTCCATGAATCTGTGTCGGATTCCTTGAGCTAGTTGGTTAAGCTAAACAACAACTTGGAGAGTTGGAAGATAAGAGCTTGTCTGACTTAGTTCATGTTAAGGGATATCTTTTGTGCGTGTGTGTGTGTTGAAGAAAGATGATATCTCCATTGATTGGTCTTCGTGATCAGTTGTTGGATCTATTGCCTTGTCAAGACTTTGACTTGAGTATGGGCTATCGTCAAGTCAAATCAGAACCAACGATTTTCATAATGTTGTCTTACTCGTGGTTGATCCCTCGAGCATACACCATTACATCTTTTGGTCTGACCATTGCTATCACCGTGTTCACATGATGGTGGAAGTCCTGTAATATGGAAAATTCTGATGAGTTGTTGTTGAGCCCATCAGCAGAATTTTTGTCTCCCCCATGATTCATGTTGAACATCAACCTAGTGTTGAAAACCTTGCAAGCAATGCCTTGGTGTTCCGTTCATGAAGCTTATGCTTGGATGAAAGAAGTGACTTTCTCCAAGTTCACGTGCATTAGCTGTAAGTTGCCACCATGAATTTGAGAAAGGTTTGTTTTGTTTCCCTTGGAATCATCCCAAATCGGTCATGCATACGTACGAAGTATCCCAAACCTTTTTTTTTAATTTTTTTGCATCTAGATCTTGAAAGCCCCGTAACTTTTTTGTGTTAGATTTTTGGGGATTTTGAAAATCTTTAACGGGGTTCCCCCAGTTAAATTCGGATGTAACTTTTCGAGTAGATGATTTTTCATATATAAAACTTTTTAATCCGAGTTCGTATGCAAAAGTTATGCCCATTTTACAAATTTCCAGAGATATTTTGCAAATAAAGTCGAAATTTATATTTGTAAATTTTCCCAACAACTAGACCACATATGACATGGCAAACTTATTTTCTTTTATTTATTTTTGACATTTTTATCATTTTTTTTATTTTTTTAAACTGAAAAGGCGGTCCACAAGGGGGGGTTTCTTGTAAGCCACCCTTTCTCCATGAATCTGTGTCGGATTCCCTGAGCTAGTTGGCTAAGCTAAACAACAACTTGGAGAGTTGGAAGATAAAAGCTTGTCTGACTTAGTTCATGTTAAGGGATATCTTTTGTGCGTGTGTGTGTGTTGAAGAAAGATGATATCTCCATTGATTGGTCTTCGTGATCAGTTGTTGGATCTATTGCCTTGTCAAGACTTTGACTTGAGTATGGGCTATCGTCAAGTCAAATCAGAAACAACGATTTTCGTAATGTTGTCTTACTCGTGGTTGATCCCTCGAGCATACACCATTACATCTTTTGGTCTGACCATTGCTATCATCGTGTTCACATGATGGTGGAAGTCCAGTAATATGGAAAATTCTGATGAGTTGCTGTTGAGCCCATTAGCAGCATTTTTGTCTCCCCCATGATTCATGTTGAACATCAACCTAGTGTTGAAAACCTTGTAAGCAATGCCTTCGTGTTCCGTTCATGAAGCTTATGCTTGGATGAAAGAAGTGACTTTCTCCAAGTTCACGTGCATTAGGTGTAAGTTGCCGCCATGAATTTGAGAAAGGTTTGTTTTGTTTCCCTTGGAATCATCCCAAATCGGTCATGCATACGTACGAAGTATCCCAAACCTTTTTTTTGAATTTTTTTGCCTCTAGATCTTGAAAGCCCCGTAACTTTTTTTGTGTTAGGTTTTTGGGGATTTTGAAAATGTTTAACGGGGTTCCCCCAGTTAAATTCGGATGTAACTTTTCGAGTAGATGATTTTTCATATATAAAACTTTTTAATCCGAGTTCGTATGCAAAAGTTATGCCCATTTTACAAATTTCCAGAGATATTTTGCAAATAAAGTC
>NW_021305058.1:23030-26995 GCF_002162155.2 Triticum dicoccoides
GGGGGGGTTTCTTGTAAGCCACCCTTTCTCCATGAATCTGTGTCGGATTCCTTGAGCTAGTTGGTTAAGCTAAACAACAACTTGGAGAGTTGGAAGATAAGAGCTTGTCTGACTTAGTTCATGTTAAGGGATATCTTTTGTGCGTGTGTGTGTGTTGAAGAAAGATGATATCTCCATTGATTGGTCTTCGTGATCAGTTGTTGGATCTATTGCCTTGTCAAGACTTTGACTTGAGTATGGGCTATCGTCAAGTCAAATCAGAAACAACAATTTTCGTAATGTTGTCTTACTCGTGGTTGATCCCTCGAGCATACACCATTACATCTTTTGGTCTGACCATTGCTATCATCGTGTTCACATGATGGTGGAAGTCCAGTAATATGGAAAATTCTGATGAGTTGTTGTTGAGCCCATCAGCAGCATTTTTGTCTCCCCCATGATTCATGTTGAACATTAACCTAGTGTTGAAAACCTTGTAAGCAATGCCTTCGTGTTCCGTTCCTGAAGCTTATGCTTGGATGAAAGAAGTGACTTTCTCCAAGTTCACGTGCATTAGGTGTAAGTTGCCGCCATGAATTTGAGAAAGGTTTGTTTTGTTTCCCTTGGAATCATCCCAAATCGGTCATGCATACGTACGAAGTATCCCAAACCGATTTTTTGAATTTTTTTGCCTCTAGATCTTGAAAGCCCAGTAACTTTTTTGTGTTAGGTTTTTGGGGATTTTGAAAATGTTTAACGGGGTTCCCCCAGTTAAATTCGGATGTAACTTTTTGAGTAGATGATTTTTCATATATAAAACTTTTTAATCCGAGTTCGTATGCAAAAGTTATGCCCATTTTACAAATTTCCAGAGATATTTTGCAAATAAAGTCGAAATTTATATTTGTAAATTTTCCCAACAACTAGACCACATATGACATGGCAAACTTATTTTCTTTTATTTTTTTGACATTTTTATCATTTTTTTTATTTTTTCATACTGAAAAGGCGGTCCACAGGGGGGGGGGGTTTCTTGTAAGCCACCCTTTCTCCATGAATCTGTGTCGGATTCCTTGAGCTAGTTGGTTAAGCTAAACAACAACTTGGAGAGTTGGAAGATAAGAGCTTGTCTGACTTAGTTCATGTTAAGGGATATCTTTTGTGCATGTGTGTGTGTTGAAGAAAGATGATATCTCCATTGATTGGTCTTCCTGATCAGTTGTTGGATCTATTGCCTTGTCAAGACTTTGACTTGAGTATGGGCTATCGTCAAGTCAAATCAGAACCAACGATTTTCATAATGTTGTCTTACTCGTGGTTGATCCCTCGAGCATACACCATTACATCTTTTGGTCTGACCATTGCTATCACCGTGTTCACATGATGGTGGAAGTCCAGTAATATGGAAAATTCTGATGAGTTGTTGTTGAGCCCATCAGCAGAATTTTTGTCTCCCCCATGATTCATGTTGAACATCAACCTAGTGTTGAAAACCTTGCAAGCAATGCCTTGGTGTTCCGTTCATGAAGCTTATGCTTGGATGAAAGAAGTGACTTTCTCCAAGTTCACGTGCATTAGGTGTAAGTTGCCACCATGAATTTGAGAAAGGTTTGTTTTGTTTCCCTTGGAATCATCCCAAATCGGTCATGCATACGTACGAAGTATCCCAAACCTTTTTTTTAATTTTTTTGCATCTAGATCTTGAAAGCCCCGTAACTTTTTTGTGTTAGATTTTTGGGGATTTTGAAAATGTTTAACGGGGTTCCCCCAGTTAAATTCGGATGTAACTTTTCGAGTAGATGATTTTTCATATATAAAACTTTTTAATCCGAGTTCGTATGCAAAAGTTATGCCCATTTTACAAATTTCCAGAGATATTTTGCAAATAAAGTCGAAATTTATATTTGTAAATTTTCCCAACAACTAGACCACATATGACATGGCAAACTTATTTTCTTTTATTTATTTTTGACATTTTTATCATTTTTTTTATTTTTTTAAACTGAAAAGGCGGTCCACAAGGGGGGGTTTCTTGTAAGCCACCCTTTCTCCATGAATCTGTGTCGGATTCCCTGAGCTAGTTGGCTAAGCTAAACAACAACTTGGAGAGTTGGAAGATAAAAGCTTGTCTGACTTAGTTCATGTTAAGGGATATCTTTTGTGCGTGTGTGTGTGTTGAAGAAAGATGATATCTCCATTGATTGGTCTTCGTGATCAGTTGTTGGATCTATTGCCTTGTCAAGACTTTGACTTGAGTATGGGCTATCGTCAAGTCAAATCAGAAACAACGATTTTCGTAATGTTGTCTTACTCGTGGTTGATCCCTCGAGCATACACCATTACATCTTTTGGTCTGACCATTGCTATCAGCGTGTTCACATGATGGTGGAAGTCCAGTAATATGGAAAATTCTGATGAGTTGTTGTTGAGCCCATTAGCAGCATTTTTGTCTCCCCCATGATTCATGTTGAACATCAACCTAGTGTTGAAAACCTTGTAAGCAATGCCTTCGTGTTCCGTTCATGAAGCTTATGCTTGGATGAAAGAAGTGACTTTCTCCAAGTTCACGTGCATTAGGTGTAAGTTGCCGCCATGAATTTGAGAAAGGTTTGTTTTGTTTCCCTTGGAATCATCCCAAATCGGTCATGCATACGTACGAAGTATCCCAAACCTTTTTTTTTGAATTTTTTTGCCTCTAGATCTTGAAAGCCCCGTAACTTTTTTTGTGTTAGGTTTTTGGGGATTTTGAAAATTTTTAACAGGGTTCCCCCAGTTAAATTCGGATGTAACTTTTCGAGTAGATGATTTTTCATATATAAAACTTTTTAATCCGAGTTCGTATGCAAAAGTTATGCCCATTTTACAAATTTCCAGAGATATTTTGCAAATAAAGTCGAAATTTATATTTGTAAATTTTCCCAACAACTAGACCACATATGACATGGCAAACTTATTTTCTTTTATTTTTTTGACATTTTTATCATTTTTTTTATTTTTTTATACTGAAAAGGTGGTCCACAGGGGGGGTTTCTTGTAAGCCACCCTTTCTCCATGAATCTGTGTCGGATTCCTTGAGCTAGTTGGTTAAGCTAAACAACAACTTGGAGAGTTGGAAGATAAGAGCTTGTCTGACTTAGTTCATGTTAAGGGATATCTTTTGTGCGTGTGTGTGTGTTGAAGAAAGATGATATCTCCATTGATTGGTCTTCGTGATCAGTTGTTGGATCTATTGCCTTGTCAAGACTTTGACTTGAGTATGGGCTATCATCAAGTCAAAACAGAAACAACGATTTTCGTAATGTTGTCTTACTCGTGGTTGATCCCTCGAGCATACACCATTACATCTTTTGGTCTGACCATTGCTATCATCGTGTTCACATGATGGTGGAAGTCCAGTAATATGGAAAATTCTGATGAGTTGTTGTTGAGCCCATCAGCACCATTTTTGTCTCCCCCATGATTCATGTTGAACATTAACCTAGTGTTGAAAACCTTGTAAGCAATGCCTTCGTGTTCCGTTCCTGAAGCTTATGCTTGGATGAAAGAAGTGACTTTCTCCAAGTTCATGTGCATTAGGTGTAAGTTGCCGCCATGAATTTGAGAAAGGTTTGTTTTGTTTCCCTTGGAATCATCCCAAATCGGTCATGCATACGTACGAAGTATCCCAAACCTTTTTTTTGAATTTTTTTGCCTCTAGATCTTGAAAGCCCCGTAACTTTTTTTTGTTAGGTTTTTGGGGATTTTGAAAATGTTTAACAGGGTTCCCCCAGTTAAATTCGGATGTAACTTTTCGAGTAGATGATTTTTCATATATAAAACTTTTTAATCCGAGTTCGTATGCAAAAGTTATGCCCATTTTACAAATTCCAAAGATATTTTGCAAATAAAGTCGAAATTTATATTTGTAAATTTTCCCAACAACTAGACCACATATGACATGGCAAACTTATTTTCTTTTATTTTTTTGACATTTTTATCATTTTTTT
>NW_021305058.1:28377-44605 GCF_002162155.2 Triticum dicoccoides
AAAGCTTGTCTGACTTAGTTCATGTTAAGGGATATCTTTTGTGCGTGTGTGTGTGTTGAAGAAAGATGATATCTCCATTGATTGGTCTTCGTGACCAGTTGTTGGATCTATTGCCTTGTCAAGACTTTGACTTGAGTATGGGCTATCGTCAAGTCAAATCAGAAACAACGATTTTCGTAATGTTGTCTTACTCGTGGTTGATCCCTCGAGCATACACCATTACATCTTTTGGTCTGACCATTGCTATCATCGTGTTCACATGATGGTGGAAGTCCAGTAATATGGAAAATTCTGATGAGTTGTTGTTGAGCCCATCAGCAACATTTTTGTCTCCCCCATGATTCATGTTGAACATCAACCTAGTGTTGAAAACCTTGTAAGCAATGCCTTCGTGTTCCGTTCATGAAGCTTATGCTTGGATGAAAGAAGTGACTTTCTCCAAGTTCACGTGCATTAGGTGTAAGTTGCCGCCATGAATTTGAGAAAGGTTTGTTTTGTTTCCCTTGGAATCATCCCAAATCGGTCATGCATACGTACGAAGTATCCCAAACCTTTTTTTTTGAATTTTTTTGCCTCAAGATCTTGAAAGCCCCGTAACTTTTTTTGTGTTAGGTTTTTGGGGATTTTGAAAATGTTTAACGAGGTTCCCCCAGTCAAATTCGGATGTAACTTTTCGAGTAAATGATTTTTCATATATAAATCTTTTTAATCTGAGTTCGTATGCAAAAGTTATGCCCATTTTACAAATTCCAAAGATATTTTGCAAATAAAGTCGAAATTTATATTTGTAAATTTTCCCAACAACTAGACCACATATGACATGGCAAACTTATTTTCTTTTATTTTTTTGACATTTTTATCATTTTTTTTATTTTTTTTATACTGAAAAGGCGGTCCACAGGGGGGGGGTGTTTCTTGTAAGCCACCCTTTCTCCATGAATCTGTGTCGGATTCCTTGAGCTAGTTGGTTAAGCTAAACAACAACTTGGAGAGTTGGAAGATAAAAGCTTGTCTGACTTAGTTCATGTTAAGGGATATCTTTTGTGCGTGTGTGTGTGTTGAAGAAAGATGATATCTCCATTTATTGGTCTTCGTGACCAGTTGTTGGATCTATTGCCTTGTCAAGACTTTGACTTGAGTATGGGCTATCGTCAAGTCAAATCAGAAACAACGATTTTCGTAATGTTGTCTTACTCGTGGTTGATCCCTCGAGCATACACCATTACATCTTTTGGTCTGACCATTGCTATCATCGTGTTCACATGATGGTGGAAGTCCAGTAATATGGAAAATTCTGATGAGTTGTTGTTGAGCCCATCAGCAGCATTTTTGTCTCCCCCATGATTCATGTTGAACATCAACCTAGTGTTGAAAACCTTGTAAGCAATGCCTTCGTGTTCCGTTCATGAAGCTTATGCTTGGATGAAAGAAGTGACTTTCTCCAAGTTCAGGTGCATTAGGTGTAAGTTGCCGCCATGAATTTGAGAAAGGTTTGTTTTGTTTCCCTTGGAATCATCCCAAATCGGTCATGCATACGTACGAAGTATCCCACACCTTTTTTTTGAATTTTTTTGCCTCTAGATCTTGAAAACCCCGTAACTTTTTTTGTGTTAGGTTTTTGGGGATTTTGAAAATGTTTAACGGGGTTCCCCCAGTTAAATTCGGATGTAACTTTTCGAGTAGATGATTTTTCATATATAAAACTTTTTAATCCGAGTTCGTATGCAAAAGTTATGCCCATTTTACAAATTTCCAGAGATATTTTGCAAATAAAGTCGAAATTTATATTTGTAAATTTTCCCAACAACTAGACCACATATGACATGGCAAACTTATTTTCTTTTATTTTTTTGACATTTTTATCATTTTTTTATTTTTTTAAAAACTGAAAAGGCGGTCCACAGGGGGGGGGGTTCTTGTAAGACACCCTTTCTCCATGAATCAGTGTCGGATTCCTTGAGCTAGTTGGTTAAGCTAAACAATAACTTGGAGAGTTGGAAGATAAAAGCTTGTCTGACTTAGTTCATGTTAAGGGATATCTTTTGTGCGTGTGTGTGTGTTGAAGAAAGATGATATCTCCATTGATTGGTCTTCGTGATCAGTTGTTGGATCTATTGCCTTGTCAATACTTTGACTTGAGTATGGGCTATCGTCAAGTCAAATCAGAACCAACGATTTTCATAATGTTGTCTTACTCGTGGTTGATCCCTCGAGCATACACCATTACATCTTTTGGTCTGACCATTGCTATCACCGTGTTCACATGATGGTGGAAGTCCAGTAATATGGAAAATTCTGATGAGTTGTTGTTGAGCCCATCAGCAGCATTTTTGTCTCCCCCATGATTCATGTTGAACATCAACCTAGTGTTGAAAACCTTGTAAGCAATGCCTTCGTGTTCCGTTCATGAAACTTATGCTTGGATGAAAGAAGTGACTTTCTCCAAGTTCACGTGCATTAGGCGTAAGTCGCCACCATGAATTTGAGAAAGGTTTGTTTTGTTTCCCTTGGAATCATACCAAATCGTCATGCATACGTACGAAGTATCCCAAACCTTTTTTTTTAATTTTTTTGCATCTAGATCTTGAAAGCCCCGTAACTTTTTTTGTTTTAGATTTTTGGGGATTTTGAAAATGTTTAACGGGGTTCCCCCAGTTAAATTCGGATGTAACTTTTCGAGTAGATGATTTTTCATATATAAAACTTTTTAATCCGAGTTCGTATGCAAAAGTTATGCCCATTTTACAAATTTCCAGAGATATTTTGCAAATAAAGTCGAAATTTATATTTGTAAATTTTCCCAACAACTAGACCACATATGACATGGCAAACTTATTTTCTTTTATTTTTTTGACATTTTTATCATTTTTTTATTTTTTTAAAAACTGAAAAGGCGGTCCACAGGGGGGGGGTTCTTGTAAGCCACCCTTTCTCCATGAATCAGTGTCGGATTCCTTGAGCTAGTTGGTTAAGCTAAACAATAACTTGGAGAGTTGGAAGATAAAAGCTTGTCTGACTTAGTTCATGTTAAGGGATATCTTTTGTGCGTGTGTGTGTGTTGAAGAAAGATGATATCTCCATTGATTGGTCTTCGTGATCAGTTGTTGGATCTATTGCCTTGTCAATACTTTGACTTGAGTATGGGCTATCGTCAAGTCAAATCAGAACCAACGATTTTCATAATGTTGTCTTACTCGTGGTTGATCCCTCGAGCATACACCATTACATCTTTTGGTCTGACCATTGCTATCACCGTGTTCACATGATGGTGGAAGTCTAGTAATATGGAAAATTCTGATGAGTTGTTGTTGAGCCCATCAGCAGCATTTTTGTCTCCCCCATGATTCATGTTGAACATCAACCTAGTGTTGAAAACCTTGTAAGCAATGCCTTCGTGTTCCGTTCATGAAGCTTATGCTTGGATGAAAGAAGTGACTTTCTCCAAGTTCACGTGCATTAGGTGTAAGTTGCCACCATGAATTTGAGAAAGGTTTGTTTTGTTTCCCTTGGAATCATCCCAAATCGGTCATGCATACGTACGAAGTATCCCAAACCTTTTTTTTTGAATTTTTTTGCCTCAAGATCTTGAAAGCCCCGTAACTTTTTTTGTGTTAGGTTTTTGGGGATTTTGAAAATGTTTAACGAGGTTCCCCCAGTCAAATTCGGATGTAACTTTTCGAGTAGATGATTTTTCATATATAAATCTTTTTAATCCGAGTTCGTATGCAAAAGTTATGCCCATTTTACAAATTCCAAAGATATTTTGCAAATAAAGTCGAAATTTATATTTGTAAATTATCCCAACAACTAGACCACATATGACATGGCAAACTTATTTTCTTTTATTTTTTTGACATTTTTATCATTTTTTTTATTTTTTTTATACTGAAAAGGCGGTCCACAGGGGGGGGGGTGTTTCTTGTAAGCCACCCTTTCTCCATGAATCTGTGTCGGATTCCTTGAGCTAGTTGGTTAAGCTAAACAACCACTTGGAGAGTTGGAAGATAAAAGCTTGTCTGACTTAGTTCATGTTAAGGGATATCTTTTGTGCGTGTGTGTGTGTTGAAGAAAGATGATATCTCCATTTATTGGTCTTCGTGACCAGTTGTTGGATCTATTGCCTTGTCAAGACTTTGACTTGATTATGGGCTATCGTCAAGTCAAATCAGAAACAACGATTTTCGTAATGTTGTCTTACTCGTGGTTGATCCCTCGAGCATACACCATTACATCTTTTGGTCTGACCATTGCTATCATCGTGTTCACATGATGGTGGAAGTCCAGTAATATGGAAAATTCTGATGAGTTGTTGTTGAGCCCATTAGCAGCATTTTTGTCTCCCCCATGATTCATGTTGAACATCAACCTAGTGTTGAAAACCTTGTAAGCAATGCCTTCGTGTTCCGTTCATGAAGCTTATGCTTGGATGAAAGAAGTGACTTTCTCCAAGTTCACGTGCATTAGGTGTAAGTTGCCGCCATGAATTTGAGAAAGGTTTGTTTTGTTTCCCTTGGAATCATCCCAAATCGGTCATGCATACGTACGAAGTATCCCAAACCTTTTTTTTGAATTTTTTTTGCCTCTAGATCTTGAAAGCCCCGTAACTTTTTTTGTGTTAGGTTTTTGGGGATTTTGAAAATTTTTAACAGGGTTCCCCCAGTTAAATTCGGATGTAACTTTTCGAGTAGATGATTTTTCATATATAAAACTTTTTAATCCGAGTTCGTATGCAAAAGTTATGCCCATTTTACAAATTTCCAGAGATATTTTGCAAATAAAGTCGAAATTTATATTTGTAAATTTTCCCAACAACTAGACCACATATGACATGGCAAACTTATTTTATTTTATTTTTTTGACATTTTTATCATTTTTTTATTTTTTAAAAACTGAAAAGGCGGTCCACAGGGGGGGGGGGTTCTTGTAAGCCACCCTTTCTCCATGAATCAGTGTCGGATTCCTTGAGCTAGTTGGTTAAGCTAAACAATAACTTGGAGAGTTGGAAGATAAAAGCTTGTCTGACTTAGTTCATGTTAAGGGATATCTTTTGTGCGTGGTAGTGTGTTGAAGAAAGATGATATCTCCATTGATTGGTCTTCGTGATCAGTTGTTGGATCTATTGCCTTGTCAATACTTTGACTTGAGTATGGGCTATCGTCAAGTCAAATCAGAACCAACGATTTTCATAATGTTGTCTTACTCGTGGTTGATCCCTCGAGCATACACCATTACATCTTTTGGTCTGACCATTGCTATCACCGTGTTCACATGATGGTGGAAGTCCAGTAATATGGAAAATTCTGATGAGTTGTTGTTGAGCCCATCAGCAGCATTTTTGTCTCCCCCATGATTCATGTTGAACATCAACCTAGTGTTGAAAACCTTGTAAGCAATGCCTTCGTGTTCCGTTCATGAAGCTTATGCTTGGATGAAAGAAGTGACTTTCTCCAAGTTCACGTGCATTAGGCGTAAGTTGCCACCATGAATTTGAGAAAGGTTTGTTTTGTTTCCCTTGGAATCATACCAAATCGGTCATGCATACGTACGAAGTATCCCAAACCTTTTTTTTTAATTTTTTGCATCTAGATCTTGAAAGCCCCGTAACTTTTTTTGTTTTAGATTTTTGGGGATTTTGAAAATGTTTAACGGGGTTCCCCCAGTTAAATTCGGATGTAACTTTTCGAGTAGATGATTTTTCATATATAAAACTTTTTAATCCGAGTTCGTATGCAAAAGTTATGCCCATTTTACAAATTTCCAGAGATATTTTGCAAATAAAGTCGAAATTTATATTTGTAAATTTTCCCAACAACTAGACCACATATGACATGGCAAACTTATTTTATTTTATTTTTTTGACATTTTTATCATTTTTTTATTTTTTAAAAACTGAAAAGGCGGTCCACAGGGGGGGGGGTTCTTGTAAGCCACCCTTTCTCCATGAATCAGTGTCGGATTCCTTGAGCTAGTTGGTTAAGCTAAACAATAACTTGGAGAGTTGGAAGATAAAAGCTTGTCTGACTTAGTTCATGTTAAGGGATATCTTTTGTGCGTGGTAGTGTGTTGAAGAAAGATGATATCTCCATTGATTGGTCTTCGTGATCAGTTGTTGGATCTATTGCCTTGTCAATACTTTGACTTGAGTATGGGCTATCGTCAAGTCAAATCAGAACCAACGATTTTCATAATGTTGTCTTACTCGTGGTTGATCCCTCGAGCATACACCATTACATCTTTTGGTCTGACCATTGCTATCACCGTGTTCACATGATGGTGGAAGTCCAGTAATATGGAAAATTCTGATGAGTTGTTGTTGAGCCCATCAGCAGCATTTTTGTCTCCCCCATGATTCATGTTGAACATCAACCTAGTGTTGAAAACCTTGTAAGCAATGCCTTCGTGTTCCGTTCATGAAGCTTATGCTTGGATGAAAGAAGTGACTTTCTCCAAGTTCACGTGCATTAGGCGTAAGTTGCCACCATGAATTTGAGAAAGGTTTGTTTTGTTTCCCTTGGAATCATACCAAATCGGTCATGCATACGTACGAAGTATCCCAAACCTTTTTTTTTAATTTTTTGCATCTAGATCTTGAAAGCCCCGTAACTTTTTTTGTTTTAGATTTTTGGGGATTTTGAAAATGTTTAACGGGGTTCCCCCAGTTAAATTCGGATGTAACTTTTCGAGTAGATGATTTTTCATATATAAAACTTTTTAATCCGAGTTCGTATGCAAAAGTTATGCCCATTTTACAAATTTCCAGAGATATTTTGCAAATAAAGTCGAAATTTATATTTGTAAATTTTCCCAACAACTAGACCACATATGACATGGCAAACTTATTTTCTTTTATTTTTTTGACATTTTTATCATTTTTTTATTTTTTTAAAAACTGAAAAGGCGGTCCACAGGGGGGGGGGGTTCTTGTAAGCCACCCTTTCTCCATGAATCAGTGTCGGATTGCTTGAGCTAGTTGGTTAAGCTAAACAATAACTTGGAGAGTTGGAAGATAAAAGCTTGTCTGACTTAGTTCATGTTAAGGGATATCTTTTGTGCGTGTGTGTGTGTTGAAGAAAGATGATATCTCCATTGATTGGTCTTCGTGATCAGTTGTTGGATCTATTTCCTTGTCAATACTTTGACTTGAGTATGGGCTATCGTCAAGTCAAATCAGAACCAATGATTTTCATAATGTTGTCTTACTCGTGGTTGATCCCTCGAGCATACACCATTACATCTTTTGGTCTGACCATTGCTATCACCGTGTTCACATGATGGTGGAAGTCTAGTAATATGGAAAATTCTGATGAGTTGTTGTTGAGCCCATCAGCAGCATTTTTGTCTCCCCCATGATTCATGTTGAACATCAACCTAGTGTTGAAAACCTTGTAAGCAATGCCTTCGTGTTCCGTTCATGAAGCTTATGCTTGGATGAAAGAAGTGACTTTCTCCAAGTTCACGTGCATTAGGCGTAAGTTGCCACCATGAATTTGAGAAAGGTTTGTTTTGTTTCCCTTGGAGTCATACCAAATCGGTCATGCATACGTACGAAGTATCCCAAACCTTTTTTTTTTAATTTTTTTGCATCTAGGTCTTGAAAGCCCCGTAACTTTTTTTGTTTTAGATTTTTGGGGATTTTGAAAATGTTTAACGGGGTTCCCCCAGTCAAATTCGGATGTAACTTTTCGAGTAGATGATTTTTCATATATAAATCTTTTTAATCCGAGTTCGTATGCAAAAGTTATGCCCATTTTACAAATTTCCAGAGATATTTTGCAAATAAAGTCGAAATTTATATTTGTAAATTTTCCCAACAACTAGACCACATATGACATGGCAAACTTATTTTCTTTTATTTTTTTGACATTTTTATCATTTTTTATTTTTTTAAAAACTGAAAAGGAGTTCCACAGGGGGGGGGGGGTTCTTGTAAGCCACCCTTTCTCCATGAATAAGTGTCGGATTCCTTGAGCTAGTTGGTTAAGCTAAACAATAACTTGGAGAGTTGGAAGATAAAAGCTTGTCTGACTTAGTTCATGTTAAGGGATATCTTTTGTGCGTGTGTGTGTGTTGAAGAAAGATGATATCTCCATTGATTGGTCTTCGTGATCAGTTGTTGGATCTATTGCCTTGTCAATACTTTGACTTGAGTATGGGCTATCGTCAAGTCAAATCAGAACCAACGATTTTCATAATGTTGTCTTACTCGTGGTTGATCCCTCGAGCATACACCATTACAACTTTTGGTCTGACCATTGCTATCACCGTGTTCACATGATGGTGGAAGTCCAGTAATATGGAAAATTCTGATGAGTTGTTGTTGAGCCCATCAGCAGCATTTTTGTCTCCCCCATGATTCATGTTGAACATCAACCTAGTGTTGAAAACCTTGTAAGCAATTCCTTCGTGTTCCGTTCATGAAGCTTATGCTTGGATGAAAGAAGTGACTTTCTCCAAGTTCACGTGCATTAGGTGTAAGTTGCCACCATGAATTTGAGAAAGGTTTGTTTTGTTTCCCTTGGAATCATCCCAAATCGGTCATGCATACGTACGGAGTATCCCAAACCTTTTTTTTTAATTTTTTTGCATCTAGATCTTGAAAGCCACGTAACTTTTTTTGTTTTAGATTTTTGGGGATTTTGAAAATGTTTAACGGGGTTCCCCCAGTTAAATTCGGATGTAACTTTTCGAGTAGATGATTTTTCATATATAAAACTTTTTAATCCGAGTTCGTATGCAAAAGTTATGCCCATTTTACAAATTTCCAGAGATATTTTGCAAATAAAGTCGAAATTTATATTTGTAAATTTTCCCAACAACTAGACCACATATGACATGGCAAACTTATTTTCTTTTATTTTTTTGACATTTTTATCATTTTTTTATTTTTTTAAAAACTGAAAAGGCGGTCCACAGGGGGGGGGTTCTTGTAAGCCACCCTTTCTCCATGAATCAGTGTCGGATTCCTTGAGCTAGTTGGTTAAGCTAAACAATAACTTGGAGAGTTGGAAGATAAAAGCTTGTCTGACTTAGTTCATGTTAAGGGATATCTTTTGTGCGTGTGTGTGTGTTGAAGAAAGATGATATCTCCATTGATTGGTCTTCGTGATCAGTTGTTGGATCTATTGCCTTGTCAATACTTTGACTTGAGTATGGGCTATCGTCAAGTCAAATCAGAACCAACGATTTTCATAATGTTGTCTTACTCGTGGTTGATCCCTCGAGCATACACCATTACATCTTTTGGTCTGACCATTGCTATCACCGTGTTCACATGATGGTGGAAGTCCAGTAATATGGAAAATTCTGATGAGTTGTTATTGAGCCCATCAGCAGCATTTTTGTCTCCCCCATGATTCATGTTGAACATCAACCTAGTGTTGAAAACCTTGTAAGCAATTCCTTCGTGTTCCGTTCATGAAGCTTATGCTTGGATGAAAGAAGTGACTTTCTCCAAGTTCACGTGCATTAGGTGTAAGTTGCCACCATGAATTTGAGAAAGGTTTGTTTTGTTTCCCTTGGAATCATCCCAAATCGGTCATGCATACGTACGAAGTATCCCAAACCTTTTTTTTTAATTTTTTTGCATCTAGATCTTGAAAGCCCCGTAACTTTTTTTGTTTTAGGTTTTTGGGGATTTTGAAAATGTTTAACGGGGTTCCCCCAGTTAAATTCGGATGTAACTTTTCGAGTAGATGATTTTTCATATATAAAACTTTTTAATCCGAGTTCGTATGCAAAAGTTATGCCCATTTTACAAATTTCCAGAGATATTTTGCAAATAAAGTCGAAATTTATATTTGTAAATTTTCCCAACAACTAGACCACATATGACATGGCAAACTTATTTTCTTTTATTTTTTTGACATTTTTATCATTTTTTTATTTTTTTAAAAACTGAAAAGGCGGTCCACAGGGGGGGGGGGTTCTTGTAAGCCACCCTTTCTCCATGAATCAGTGTCGGATTCCTTGAGCTAGTTGGTTAAGCTAAACAATAACTTGGAGAGTTGGAAGATAAAAGCTTGTCTAACTTAGTTCATGTTAAGGGATATCTTTTGTGCGTGTGTGTGTGTTGAAGAAAGATGATATCTCCATTGATTGGTCTTCGTGATCAGTTGTTGGATCTATTGCCTTGTCAATACTTTGACTTGAGTATGGGCTATCGTCAAGTCAAATCAGAACCAACGATTTTCATAATGTTGTCTTACTCGTGGTTGATCCCTCGAGCATACACCATTACATCTTTTGGTCTGACCATTGCTATCACCGTGTTCACATGATGGTGGAAGTCCAGTAATATGGAAAATTCTGATGAGTTGTTGTTGAGCCCATCAGCAGCATTTTTGTCTCCCCCATGATTCATGTTGAACATCAACCTAGTGTTGAAAACCTTGTAAGCAATTCCTTCGTGTTCCGTTCATGAAGCTTATGCTTGGATGAAAGAAGTGACTTTCTCCAAGTTCACGTGCATTAGGTGTAAGTTGCCACCATGAATTTGAGAAAGGTTTGTTTAGTTTCCCTTGGAATCATCCCAAATCGGTCATGCATACGTAAGAAGTATCCCAAACCTTTTTTTTTATTTTTTTGCATCTAGATCTTGAAAGCCCCGTAACTTTTTTTGTTTTAGATTTTTGGGGATTTTGAAAATGTTTAACGGGGTTCCCCCAGTTAAATTCGGATGTAACTTTTCGAGTAGATGATTTTTCATATATAAAACTTTTTAATCCGAGTTCGTATGCAAAAGTTATGCCCATTTTACAAATTTCCAGAGATATTTTGCAAATAAAGTCGAAATTTATATTTGTAAATTTTCCCAACAACTAGACCACATATGACATGGCAAACTTATTTTCTTTTATTTTTTTTGACATTTTTATCATTTTTTTATTTTTTTAAAAACTGAAAAGGCGGTCCACAGGGGGGGGGGGGTTCTTGTAAGCCACCCTTTCTCCATGAATCAGTGTCAGATTCCTTGAGCTAGTTGGTTAAGCTAAACAATAACTTGGAGAGTTGGAAGATAAAAGCTTGTCTGACTTAGTTCATGTTAAGGGATATCTTTTGTGCGTGTGTGTGTGTTGAAGAAAGATGATATCTCCATTGATTGGTCTTCGTGATCAGTTGTTGGATCTATTGCCATGTCAATACTTTGACTTGAGTATGGGCTATCGTCAAGTCAAATCAGAACCAACGATTTTCATAATGTTGTCTTACTCGTGGTTGATCCCTCGAGCATACACCATTACATCTTTTGGTCTGACCATTGCTATCACCGTGTTCACATGATGGTGGAAGTCCAGTAATATGGAAAATTCTGATGAGTTGTTGTTGAGCCCATCAGCAGCATTTTTGTCTCCCCCATGATTCATGTTGAACATCAACCTAGTGTTGAAAACCTTGTAAGCAATTCCTTCGTGTTCCGTTCATGAAGCTTATGCTTGGATGAAAGAAGTGACTTTCTCCAAGTTCACGTGCATTAGGTGTAAGTTGCCACCATGAATTTGAGAAAGGTTTGTTTTGTTTCCCTTGGAATCATCCCAAATCGGTCATGCATACGTACGAAGTATCCCAAACCTTTTTTTTTTAATTTTTTGCATCTAGATCTTGAAAGCCCCGTAACTTTTTTTGTTTTAGATTTTTGGGGATTTTGAAAATGTTTAACGGGGTTCCCCCAGTTAAATTCGGATGTAACTTTTCGAGTAGATGATTTTTCATATATAAAACTTTTTAATCCGAGTTCGTATGCAAAAGTTATGCCCATTTTACAAATTTCCAGAGATATTTTGCAAATAAAGTCGAAATTTATATTTGTAAATTTTCCCAACAACTAGACCACATATGACATGGCAAACTTATTTTCTTTTATTTTTTTGACATTTTTATCATTTTTTTATTTTTTTAAAAACTGAAAAGGCGGTCCACAGGGGGGGGGTTCTTGTAAGCCACCCTTTCTCCATGAATCAGTGTCGGATTCCTTGAGCTAGTTGGTTAAGCTAAACAATAACTTGGAGAGTTGGAAGATAAAAGCTTGTCTGACTTAGTTCATGTTAAGGGATATCTTTTGTGCGTGTGTGTGTGTTGAAGAAAGATGATATCTCCATTGATTGGTCTTCGTGATCAGTTGTTGGATCTATTGCCTTGTCAATACTTTGACTTGAGTATGGGCTATCGTCAAGTCAAATCAGAACCAACGATTTTCATAATGTTGTCTTACTCGTGGTTGATCCCTCGAGCATACACCATTACATCTTTTGGTCTGACCATTGATATCACCGTGTTCACATGATGGTGGAAGTCCAGTAATATGGAAAATTCTGATGAGTTGTTGTTGAGCCCATCAGCAGCATTTTTGTCTCCCCCATGATTCATGTTGAACATCAACCTAGTGTTGAAAACCTTGTAAGCAATTCCTTCGTGTTCCGTTCATGAAGCTTATGCTTGGATGAAAGAAGTGACTTTCTCCAAGTTCACGTGCATTAGGTGTAAGTTGCCACCATGAATTTGAGAAAGGTTTGTTTTGTTTCCCTTGGAATCATCCCAAATCGGTCATGCCTACGTACGAAGTATCCCAAACCTTTTTTTTTAATTTTTTTGCATCTAGATCTTGAAAGCCCCGTAACTTTTTTTGTTTTAGGTTTTTGGGGATTTTGAAAATGTTTAACGGGGTTCCCCCCGTTAAATTCGGATGTAACTTTTCGAGTAGATGATTTTTCATATATAAAACTTTTTAATCCGAGTTCGTATGCAAAAGTTATGCCCATTTTACAAATTTCCAGAGATATTTTGCAAATAAAGTCGAAATTTATATTTGTAAATTTTCCCAACAACTAGACCACATATGAAATGGCAAACTTATTTTCTTTTATTTTTTTGACATTTTTATCATTTTTTTATTTTTTTAAAAACTGAAAAGGCGGTCCACAGGGGGGGGGGGGTTCTTGTAAGCCACCCTTTCTCCATGAATCAGTGTCGGATTCCTTGAGCTAGTTGGTTAAGCTAAACAATAACTTGGAGAGTTGGAAGATAAAAGCTTGTCTGACTTAGTTCATGTTAAGGGATATCTTTTGTGCGTGTGTGTGTGTTGAAGAAAGATGATATCTCCATTGATTGGTCTTCGTGATCAGTTGTTGGATCTATTGCCTTGTCAATACTTTGACTTGAGTATGGGCTATTGTCAAGTCAAATCAGAACCAACGATTTTCATAATGTTGTCTTACTCGTGGTTGATCCCTCGAGCATACACCATTACATCTTTTGGTCTGACCATTGCTATCACCGTGTTCACATGATGGTGGAAGTCCAGTAATATGGAAAATTCTGATAAGTTGTTGTTGAGCCCATCAGCAGCATTTTTGTCTCCCCCATGATTCATGTTGAACATCAACCTAGTGTTGAAAACCTTGTAAGCAATTCCTTCGTGTTCCGTTCATGAAGCTTATGCTTGGATGAAAGAAGTGACTTTCTCCAAGTTCACGTGCATTAGGTGTAAGTTGCCACCATGAATTTGAGAAAGGTTTGTTTTGTTTCCCTTGGAATCATCCCAAATCGGTCATGCATACGTACGGAGTATCCCAAACCTTTTTTTTAATTTTTTTGCATCTAGATCTTGAAAGCCCCGTAACTTTTTTTGTTTTAGATTTTTGGGGATTTTGAAAATGTTTAACGGGGTTCCCCTAGTTAAATTCGGATGTAACTTTTCGAGTAGATGATTTTTCATATATAAAACTTTTTAATCCGAGTTCGTATGCAAAAGTTATGCCCATTTTACAAATTTCCAGAGATATTTTGCAAATAAAGTCGAAATTTATATTTGTAAATTTTCCCAACAACTAGACCACATATGACATGGCAAACTTATTTTCTTTTATTTTTTTGACATTTTTATCATTTTTTTATTTTTTTAAAAACTGAAAAGGCGGTCCACAGGGGGGGGGGGGGTTCTTGTAAGCCACCCTTTCTCCATGAATCAGTGTCGGATTCCTTGAGCTAGTTGGTTAAGCTAAACAATAACTTGGAGAGTTGGAAGATAAAAGCTTGTCTGACTTAGTTCATGTTAAGGGATATCTTTTGTGCGTGTGTGTGTGTTGAAGAAAGATGATATCTCCATTGATTGGTCTTCGTGATCAGTTGTTGGATCTATTGCCTTGTCAATACTTTGACTTGAGTATGGGCTATCGTCAAGTCAAATCAGAACCAACGATTTTCATAATGTTGTCTTACTCGTGGTTGATCCCTCGAGCATACACCATTACATCTTTTGGTCTGACCATTGCTATCACCGTGTTCACATGATGGTGGAAGTCCAGTAATATGGAAAATTCTGATGAGTTGTTGTTGAGCCCATCAGCAGCATTTTTGTCTCCCCCATGATTCATGTTGAACATCAACCTAGTGTTGAAAACCTTGTAAGCAATGCCTTCGTGTTCCGTTCATGAAGCTTATGCTTGGATGAAAGAAGTGACTTTCTCCAAGTTCACGTGCATTAGGCGTAAGTTGCCACCATGAATTTGAGAAAGGTTTGTTTTGTTTCCCTTGGAATCATACCAAATCGGTCATGCATACGTACGAAGTATCCCAAACCTTTTTTTTTAATTTTTTGCATCTAGATCTTGAAAGCCCCGTAACTTTTTTTGTTTTAGATTTTTGGGGATTTTGAAAATGTTTAACGGGGTTCCCCCAGTTAAATTCGGATGTAACTTTTCGAGTAGATGATTTTTCATATATAAAACTTTTTAATCCGAGTTCGTATGCAAAAGTTATGCCCATTTTACAAATTTCCAGAGATATTTTGCAAATAAAGTCGAAATTTATATTTGTAAATTTTCCCAACAACTAGACCACATATGACATGGCAAACTTATTTTCTTTTATTTTTTTGACATTTTTATCATTTTTTTATTTTTTTAAAAACTGAAAAGGCGGTCCACAGGGGGGGGGTTCTTGTAAGCCACCCTTTCTCCATGAATCAGTGTCGGATTCCTTGAGCTAGTTGGTTAAGCTAAACAATAACTTGGAGAGTTGGAAGATAAAAGCTTGTCTGACTTAGTTCATGTTAAGGGATATCTTTTGTGCGTGTGTGTGTGTTGAAGAAAGATGATATCTCCATTGATTGGTCTTCGTGATCAGTTGTTGGATCTATTGCCTTGTCAATACTTTGACTTGAGTATGGGCTATCGTCAAGTCAAATCAGAACCAACGATTTTCATAATGTTGTCTTACTCGTGGTTGATCCCTCGAGCATACACCATTACAACTTTTGGTCTGACCATTGCTATCACCGTGTTCACATGATGGTGGAAGTCCAGTAATATGGAAAATTCTGATGAGTTGTTGTTGAGCCCATCAGCAGCATTTTTGTCTCCCCCATGATTCATGTTGAACATCAACCTAGTGTTGAAAACCTTGTAAGCAATTCCTTCGTGTTCCGTTCATGAAGCTTATGCTTGGATGAAAGAAGTGACTTTCTCCAAGTTCACGTGCATTAGGTGTAAGTTGCCACCATGAATTTGAGAAAGGTTTGTTTTGTTTCCCTTGGAATCATCCCAAATCGGTCATGCATACGTACGGAGTATCCCAAACCTTTTTTTTTAATTTTTTTGCATCTAGATCTTGAAAGCCCCGTAACTTTTTTTGTTTTAGATTTTTGGGGATTTTGAAAATGTTTAACGGGGTTCCCCCAGTTAAATTCGGATGTAACTTTTCGAGTAGATGATTTTTCATATATAAAACTTTTTAATCCGAGTTCGTATGCAAAAGTTATGCCCATTTTACAAATTTCCAGAGATATTTTGCAAATAAAGTCGAAATTTATATTTGTAAATTTTCCCAACAACTAGACCACATATGACATGGCAAACTTATTTTCTTTTATTTTTTTGACATTTTTATCATTTTTTTATTTTTTTAAAAACTGAAAAGGCGGTCCACAGGGGGGGGGTTCTTGTAAGCCACCCTTTCTCCATGAATCAGTGTCGGATTCCTTGAGCTAGTTGGTTAAGCTAAACAATAACTTGGAGAGTTGGAAGATAAAAGCTTGTCTGACTTAGTTCATGTTAAGGGATATCTTTTGTGCGTGTGTGTGTGTTGAAGAAAGATGATATCTCCATTGATTGGTCTTCGTGATCAGTTGTTGGATCTATTGCCTTGTCAATACTTTGACTTGAGTATGGGCTATCGTCAAGTCAAATCAGAACCAACGATTTTCATAATGTTGTCTTACTCGTGGTTGATCCCT
>NW_021305059.1:0-3055 GCF_002162155.2 Triticum dicoccoides
GTAATCGAGTATCCTACTTGTTTGAAGCCTTTGCTTTCTTTCAACCGATGTTTTTTCTCTTCAAGATATTCGTCGGTTCCCCCTTCCAAGCTGCCTGTGTTTTCCTGCCCTCCCACCCTTTTTCTTCCCTTAGCTTGAGTCTCTTTCGACAATCAATTTCATTCGTGCGGAACCTCTTCACTCTTCCCTCAATTATTTCAACCGATGAATTCTCGTCTCGTTCGTCATTCTTCATCTCTTTTCTTTTCCGGTGCACACAATTCAATTTTTCTTCGTTGTCGATCATATTCTTTCCATCAGCTCAAATATTTTCCTTTGCTCGTTCGTCTCTCGCCAGTTTATCCTTCCGGAGTGTGCAAGAAATCTCAGGAGATTCGTCTGTGTTCCAATTAATTCGAGGTTGTCACCTCATTCAAATATTTCAATTGTTCTGGTGCTTCTTCTATCAGTTCAACATCCCTTTTCAAATGGTGTTCTATTTTAGTGGGCCCTAACCCACAGGTCTTTTCCCAGGATCTTACCTGAATCTTCTAATTCCCCGGAGTTATTCTCAATTCTTTTCAAGTGTGATGTAAGAATGGATCACATCAGTCACATGCCTTCTCCAAGATCGATTTCAAATCATTTTCATTGTTGGCTCAACCCCCTTCGCTTTTCATTTCCCCGAAGTATCTCAGTAATTTTGGTGGTGTTTCTCGTCATCATTTGAAGACCGAAGAAGAGTTTTTCCTCTAAATCTTGTCCGTTCTTCCAAAGATTCATGGTTCTAGCTTCATGTTATCCTCTCGAATTATTCCGTTTGTCAGATATTCTTTTCCTACCCATCCGGAGTATTTCAGGAGTTGATTTCTGTTTCTTTTCACCGGAGGCCATCATTCCAGTTATCACTCTCTATTTATCCCGGTGCTTCATTCAAGTGTTCTTTAATCAGCTCGAGTTCTTCCTGTTCTTTTGCATCTAAATCCCCTCTAGCTTATTGGTTCTTCTAATTCTTCCCGATGATTCATTCTCTTTCGTCAGTCATTTTCGAATTCTTACGGTGGTTCATTCAGATTCTTTTTCTTTGATTATCATATTAATCCATTCGTTCTTTCCAATCCTAGCGGTGGTTCATGAAGACTTTCTCAAGTTTTGTGCTATACCCCTTTAATCCTTTTCAAGAAGAATAAGTAGTATGCAAAAATCCATTGCTTGTCATCAATTTAATTTGATGAAGGATAAGCATACAATAAATCTTATTCTTATTTCATCCAAGTGTTTAATCCCTTCCATCAGAGTTTGTTCTTGATGAATAAATTCTAGTTCCAAGTGTTTTCATCTTTTCTTTTCCGGCATTCAAATTTCCTCAGCCATTTCGTCGGAACCTCCATATAAATCACCGCAAGCTTTAATCTTATTCTTTCATCCTTCAATTCTATCTCTTTGTATTTTGTTACCGGAGTTCTTCACAGTGGTTCTTCATGATTTAATTCATTCTTCAAGAGTTCATCAAGATTATTGTTCAAGGAGTTCTAGTATCTTTTCTTCTCGCATCTCGAAGTGCAATGAATTCTCCGTATTCTTTTGAAGTGGAGTTTTGCATTTCTTCGTTCTTCCCAGCTATCCAATCATTTCCTTTTGTGGCCGGTTATCACCTTATGAACTTGAGATGTTACCTATAAGCCCACAACAAGCTTATTTCTTTTCGTTGTTGATTTTCTCAACAACTCCGTTCAATCCTTTTCTTCTAAAGATGCTTTATATTTCATTCGTGGTAGAAGATGTCGTCCTCTTCTCCGTTCTTTTCTTTCAACTCTTTCAATTCTTTCCGGAGGTTTTGTGTCATGTCTTCATTAAGTATCATTCCATCCTCTCAAGCTCGTGTTCTATTCCTTCATGTTTCAGCCGGAGTGCTGCCTAAATCCTTTCAGTCTTATTCGTTTCTTATCTCATTCTAACCGGAGTGGTTTCCTAGTCTATCTGATTTAGTGAGCTTTCGATTCTCGTCATTCTCGTCGTTCCTCTCTTCTTCTCGAGTGCTCTCGATTCTTTGCTTCTTCTCTTGAGTACTTGCTTCACCTCATCCTTTTTCTCTTCCGTCTCGGTCCTAAGATCTCGGGACGAGATCTCTTGTTAGTGGAGGAGTGTTGTAACGCCCCGGATTCGATGCGCCAGGTGTCTGCCAGTTATTTGCCGTCGTTGCCATGTCATTTGCTTGTGTGTTGCATATTGTCATGTCATCATGTGCATCTCATTTCGCATACGTGTTCGTCTCATGCATCCGAGATTTTTCCCCGTTGTCCGTTTTGCAATCCGACACTCCTATGTCATCCGGCGTCCCTTTCTTGCCTCTTTTCATGTGCGGGTGTCAAACTTTCTCGGAATGGCCCGAGGTTTGTCAAGCGGCCTTGGTACACCACCGGTAGACCGCCTGTCATGTTTCGTGCCATTTGGAGGTCGTTTGATACTCCAACGGTTAACCGGGTAACCGCAAAGTCTCTTTTGTCTTGCAGCCTAACACTCCTTCAAAGTGGCCCAAAGCCCATCTAACTCCCATTCATGCTCTCGGTCATTCGATCACGATCGTGTGGGCGAAAACCGCTCCTCATTTGGACTCTCCTAGCTCCCTCTACCTATATAAACACCTCCCACTCCTATAATCCCGGGTCTTCTTCAACCCTAACCCTAGAAAAACTCCACCCGCCGCCGCCGGACAAAAATCCGGGTAGCGGACGTGTCCGCCCGCTCCGCCGGACCAACCCGTCGTCGCCACATGTCCCGGGCCGGTCCCCAGTTCGCCGCCGACCCCGCGGGCCCGCGAGGCCCATGCGAGGCCCTTCCGGCCCGGTCTCCCCGCGGGCCTCCCGCGCCGGTGCCTGCTCGCCACCGTCCTAAGGCCCCGCGGGCCGCTGCTCCACTCCGGCGCCGCCCCTCGCTGGAGCCCGACTCCGCCGTCCCGCGCTGGCCTCCGCCGTCGTCGACCCCGCGCCGGCCGGCCTTCTCGTCGCGCCGTGCCTCGGCCCCGCTCCGGCCCTTCTCCAGCGACCGCCCCTGCCGCCCTTCCCCAGCGCCACTG
>NW_021305060.1:0-1307 GCF_002162155.2 Triticum dicoccoides
TAAATGCACCCTGCGGTTCGTTAACCGTGGAAATCACTCCGGGGCCCCAAAATAGTGAGTAATAGTCCATGAAACAGGCCAGAATCAGCCAAAGCTGTGAGTGTTGATGACTAACACGTAAGTGCGCCTTGGGGATCAACAACTATGGAAATCACTTCAGGACCAGAAAACGGTGACTAAATGTCCACAAAATGCGTTAGAATTGGCCAAAACTGTGAGTGTTCATAACCAACACGTAAGCGCACCCGGGGATTCGTTAATCGTGGAAATCATTCCGGGGCCCCAAAACAGTGAGTAATTGTCCATGAAATGGGCCAGAATTGGCCAAAACTACTAGCATTGATGACCGACATGTAAACGCACCCCGCGGTTCTTTAATCGTGGAAATCACACCGGGGCCCGAAAACAGTGAGTGTTGATGACCGACACCTAACCGCACCTTGGGGTTCAACAACTATGGAAATCGCTTCGGGACCCCTAAATGGTGAGTAATAGCCCACGAATCGCGTCATAATTGGCCAAAACTGTGAGTGTTGACGACAAACACGCAAACGCACTGTGGGGATTGTCAATCGTGGAAATCGCTCTAGGACGCCCAAACGGTGAGTAATAGTGCACGAAACGGACGAGAATTGGCCAAAATTGTGAGTGTTTATGACCGACACGTAAACGCACCCCGGAGTTCGTCAATCGTGGAAATCACTCCGGGACCCCAAAACTAAGTAATAATGCAAGAAATGGGCCAAAATCGGCCCAAAGTGCGCTTGTTGATGATCGACACGTAAGCGCACCATGGGGTCAAACAACCATGGAAATCACTTCGGGGCCCCAAAATGGTGAGTAATAGTCCATGATACGGGCCAGAATCGGCCAAAACTGTGAGTGTTGATGACCGACACGTAAACGGACCTTAGGGTTCAACCACTATGGAATCGCTTCGGGACCTCTAAATGATGAGTAATAGTCCACGAATCGCGTCAGAATTGGCCAGAACTGTGAGTGTTGACGATACAGACACAAACGCACCCCGGGGATTGTAAATCATGGAAATCGCTCTGGGACGCCAAAACGGTGAGTAATAGTACATGAAACGGACCAGAAATTGGCCAAAGTTGTGAGGGTCATTGACCGACACGTAAACGCGCCATGGGGTTCGTAAATCGTGGAAATCACACTTGGACACAAAAACAGAGTAATAGTCCAAGAAACGGGCCAGAATCGGCAAAACTGCGAGTGTTGATGACCGACACGTAAATGCACCCTGCGGTTCGTTAACCGTGGAAATCAGTCCGGGGCCCCAAAACAGT
>NW_021305061.1:0-21671 GCF_002162155.2 Triticum dicoccoides
AGGTGCGTTAGGTGCAGCGGGTGGTGGTGGTGGAAGACGCGCGAGCAATTCATTAAACTTGTTATCGAGCTTTGTTTCGAACGTCTTCTCAAGGCCAGTGATCTTCTCCATGGCCTCTTCAAAATTGTTCAGCACATCTTGCACCTGTTCAGTCATCATTTGCTGAAACTTATCATGAAGCTCCTTGTTCGATAAATTCTCCCAGTCAATCTCGTCGGCTTGTGATCCTGGCATGGTTAGCAGCAATAGAAACACACAAGAATATGATCCTACAGACTACGAACAAGTGGTGGTGGTGGGTGTCACAAATCCGTCAAGCAAATCTCAAATTCTTACCAGTTCTTACCCAGCAGCAGGCGGTGATCGGCAACCGTTGTAGTCAAAAACTCTCAAAGCTTGGACAGAGCGATTACCAGGGAGAGTCAAACGCACGACGTAGATGTATGTGGAGTTGGGAAGGCTTATAATATGGTAGCAAAAAGGGTCAGCAATAATCAATTCAGAGATGCAAAGTTGAATAAACGCTCAACGACGGTACTGTGCTGGTCCTAGGCTAGACTGTGCTAGAGACGCGAGCCTAGATCACTAACAAAATCACGGCGCGGCACGTAAACAAGGGAAAAGCACACTCTGATTTTTTTTTTCGCGCTCTTTTTTTTGCGCTGTTTTTTTTTTGCGAAAAATCACTATAATGGCGAGTGTCTCAAAACTCTTCCTAGCTCAAACTGACAGGATGGGCACGAAATTTTTTCGACCAATTTTTTTTTTTCGACTGCCCGGACCCAAAAACTGGAAACGGGTCAAAAAAAACTTCCTATAATGGCACCTGTCTCAAAACACTCAGAAACACCTAAAAATAGGATAGCCAGAAATTTTTTCGAAAAATGCGTTTTCGAAAAATTTTGGGCCTAAACAGAGCGTGGCTACCCGACTCTTTTTTTTTCCGAAACCTACTCCGGCAAGGAAACACGAATCGGAATCGAGATGGATCCCGAAAACAAACCTAATAAGCAAAGAACTCGGATTGGTGGTGGATATATGGTGGTGGATATATGGTGGTGGTATATGGCAGCGGTGGTGGTAGCGGTGGTAGTATATGGATATGGATCGGTGGTGGTATATGGACACGGATTGGTGGTGGTATATGGATACGAATTCGGAGCGGTGGTGGTAGATGGCAGGGGCGATGATGATGGTGCGGCGGCGGCGTGACAACTTATGACCAGAACTCGAAACTCTAAAAGACTAGACTGTAAGACCAGCAACTAGACACGACGATGCAACCGCAAATTCAACAAAGCAAAACCCTAAAAAGATTATGCAAGGCTCAGATTGGTTCGGATATGAGGAACTAACCCTAAATTTTTTTTGTGGCTTTTTCGTGGACTATAGGTATGAAGAACAGACTCGATCTAAACTACGAAAAACTGTAAAATCTCACCGAGCAACCTGGAAATCTGATACCACTTGATAGAGGCAAAGGTGTCCCGTCTTTCGATGAGATGGTGGATTTCGCTTTGGTGGAAGTCGACTTTGACGATCCGACTACTAACGTGCGAGGACGTCGCGCCTTAGCAATCGCTAAACCAACTCCGACAGGTTATTGACCACGCCGGAGCACGATCAACCTGACCACGAGGGTCTGTTTCCTGCGAGCAAAACGAAGAACAAGCAAGAAACTAAGATTGCAATCTGGATATTGCGAATATAAGATGAAAGCTTTATTGATCAAGGTGGGGTTCTGTGACGCCTTTGTCTGGTCGTTGAACACAAACGAAGTACGCGAAGTTGCAGCTATGGCGAACTTTTAATCTAAACAAAACCCAAAGTCTAAACGATGCCCTAAGGGCTGTATATATGGAGGAAGAGGGGGGAATTTCGTGGCCCTTGGTGGAGGGGTCCGAAATCAACCCTATCTCTTGTTTCCCCACACATACGGACTCTAAAAATAGCCTATACTTATGTATTTCGAAATTACATGGGCCTGGCCCAATAATAAGGTGACGCAGCACCTAAAATAGCCTCGGGACGAAATTTATGAACTGGCATCTTGTATATTTCGTCCAAGGCTTCATGCACCCATTATGGTGGCTTCAAAGTCCTGAAATCATCACTTGTAACTCCGTTCTTGTTCCCCTTGCGCATGCCATCATCTCCATGCTTGTTCTTGCTCCAATGTTCATCCTTCTCCAAGCTAGGCCCTTCATTTGTAAGCAAAACAAATGTATCCAATTTAGGCAGCATCATATTCTCATGAACATTAGAATCATTACCAAGAAACGAAAGTACCTGGTAATTTAGTTGGCGTGCACGAGCTCTAGTAATTGGTCCAGTATGTATAGCAGCAGGGGCTGTGGGTGTAACAATTGTATTGATGTCCTCATCATGCGAGGACGTCGCGCCTTAGCAATCGCTAAACCAACTCCGAGAGGTTATTGACCACGCCGGAGCACGATCAACCTGACCACGAGGGTCTGTTTCCTGCGAGCAAACAAAGAACAAGCAAGAAACTAAGATTGCAATCTGGATATTGCGAATATAAGATGAAAGCTTTATTGATCAAGGTGGGGTTCTGTGACGCCTTTGTCTGGTCGTTGAACACAAACGAAGTACGCGAAGTTGCAGCTATGGCGAACTTTTAATCTAAACAAAACCCAAAGTCTAAACGATGCCCTAAGGGCTGTATATATGGAGGAAGAGGGGGGAATTTCGTGGCCCTTGGTGGAGGGGTCCGAAATCAACCCTATCTCTTGTTTCCCCACACATACGGACTCTAAAAACAGCCTATACTTATGTATTTCGAAATTACATGGGCCTGGCCCAATAATAAGGTGACGCAGCACCTAAAATAGCCTCGGGACGAAATTTATGAAGTGGCATCTTGTATATTTCGTCCAAGGCTTCATGCACCCATTATGGTGGCTTCAAAGTCCTGAAATCATCACTTGTAACTCCGTTCTTGTTTCCCTTGCGCATGCCATCATCTCCATGCTTGTTCTTGCTCCAATGTTCATCCTTCTCCAAGCTAGGCCCTTCATTTGTAAGCAAAACAAATGTATCCAATTTAGGCAGCATCATATTCTCATGAACATTAGAATCATTACAAAGAAACGAAAGTACCTGGTAATTTAGTTGGCGTGCACGAGCTCTAGTAATTGGTCCAGTATGTATAGCAGCAGGGCCTGTGGGTGTAACAATTGTATTGATGTCCTCATCACCTTTGCCTCTATCAAAGATAAGTTGACACATGCTCCTTTACTCCAACTTCCTGATTTTAATAAGAGTTTTGAGCTTGAATGTGATGCTAGTGGAATTGGATTAGGAGGTGTGTTATTACAAGATGGCAAACCTGTTGCATACTTTTCTGAAAAATTGAGTGGGCCTAGTCTGAATTATTCTACTTATGATAAAGAATTATATGCTCTTGTTCGGACTTTAGAAACATGGCAACATTATTTATGGCCCAAAGAATTTGTTATACATTCTGATCATGAATCTTTGAAACATATTAAAAGTCAAGCTAAACTGAATCGTAGACATGCTAAATGGGTTGAATTCATTGAGACTTTCCCTTATGTCATTAAACACAAGAAGGGAAAAGAAAATGTTATTGCTGATGCATTGTCTCGTCGCTATACTATGCTTTCACAACTTGACTTCAAAATATTTGGTTTGGAGACCATCAAAGATCAATATGTGCATGATGCTGATTTTAAAGATGTAATGCAGAATTGTAAAGAAGGAAGAATGTGGAACAAGTTTGTCGTTAACGATGGATTTGTGTTTCGTGCTAACAAGCTATGCATTCCAGCTAGCTCCGTTCGTCTTTAGTTGTTGCAGGAAGCGCATGGAGGAGGATTAATGGGACATTTTGGCGTGAAGAAGACGGAGGACGTACTTGCTACACATTTCTTTTGGCCAAAGATGAGACGGGATGTTGAGCGTTTTATTGCTCGATGCACTACATGTCAAAAAGCTAAGTCACGACTCAATCCTCATGGTTTATATATGCCTTTGCCTGTACCTAGTGTTCCTTGGGAGGATATATCTATGGACTTTGTTTTAGGTTTACCTCGAACAAAGAAGGGGAGGGATAGCATATTTGTTGTCGTGGATAGATTCTCGAAAATGGCACACTTTATACCATGTCATAAAAGCGATGATGCTGTTAATGTTGTTGATTTGGTCTTTCGTGAAATTATTCGCTTGCATGGTGTGCCAAATACTATTGTTTCAGATCGTGATACTAAATTTCTTAGCCACTTTTGGAGATGTTTATGGTCTAAGTTGGGGACTAAACTGCTTTTTAGTACTACTTGTCACCCCCAAACTGATGGACAAACTGAAGTAGTCAATAGAACGTTGTCTACTATGCTTAGGGCTGTTTTGAAGAATAATAAGAAAATGTGGGAGGAATGCTTGCCTCATATTGAATTTGCTTATAATCGTTCATTGCATTCTACTACTAAGATGTGCCCTTTTGAAGTTGTGTATGGTTTCCTACCTCGTGCACCTATTGATTTGTTGCCTCTTCCATCTTCGGAGAAGGTTAATTTTGATGCTAAACAACGTGCTGAATTGATTTTAAAAATGCATGAGTTAACTAAGGAAAACATTGAGCATATGAATGCTAAATATAAACTTGCTGGAGATAAGGGTAGAAAACATGTTGTGTTTGCACCTGGAGATCTTGTTTGGTTACATTTGCGTAAGGATAGATTTCCTGATTTGCGTAAATCAAAGCTAATGCCACGTGCTGATGGTCCCTTTAATGTGTTAGAGAAAATAAATGATAATGCATATAAACTTGAGCTGCCTGCAGATTTTGGGGTTAGTCCCACTTTTAACATTGCAGATTTGAAGCCTTATTTGGGTGAGGAAGATGAACTTCCGTCGAGGACGACTTCATTTCAAGAAGGGGAGGATGATGAGGACATCAATACAATTGTTACACCCACAGCCCCTGCTGCTATACATACTGGACCAATTACTAGAGCTCGTGCACGCCAACTAAATTACCAGGTACTTTCGTTTCTTGGTAATGATTCTAATGTTCATGAGAATATGATGCTACCTAAATTGGATACATTTGTTTTGCTTACAAATGAAGGGCCTAGCTTGGAGAAGGATGAACATTGGAGCAAGAACAAGCATGGAGATGATGGCATGCGCAAGGGGAACAAGAACGGAGTTACAAGTGATGATTTCAGGACTTTGAAGCCACCATAATGGGTGCATGAAGCCTTGGACGAAATATACAAGATGCCACGTCATAAATTTCGTCCCGAGGCTATTTTAGGTGCTGCGTCACCTTATTATTGGGCCAGGCCCATGTAATTTCGAAATACATAAGTATAGGCTATTTTTAGAGTCCGTATGTGATGAGGACATGACTACCTTGGATATGACCAAAAATATTGCATATATGCATATTTGTCAGGTGATTTCTAGTGCAAACTATTCAATAATCTATTTATGTTATGCAGAACAAAAATACCTCACACACTTTTGTGTTTTGTCTAATTGCAGGTGTATGGGACATTTGTACAATCCACATATGAAGATAAGGAGGAAAGAGATGTTTATTTGCTGTCCAAAAAGTTCTCTCACGTCACTTTTGGCCCAAGAGAAGATAGAGTCCAAGTCTCTCACGTTCTGGATTCAGATTCGGACTGCACAGACACACCTGACTCAAAACGCACACAAGTTTTTCATACCGACTCCGAATTGGGTGATTCTTTTTTTGTTGGAAACTAGATTTCGTGCACTTTCCAACCCAATTGGAATCACCTTCAAATTCGTCCGGAGCGTTGAGTTGTGGACGAAACAATCTGATGCTGCAGCAGAATCCGAGTCAAACTACAAGTCCAAAGGTGTTACATCACCTCCACTTGGGCCCATTGGCCTTGTACGACCTAGATTTAGTTTTAGGCTGCCTTGGGACGTCCTCCCACCTCCTTGGCCGCCACCCCTTGCTCCTATATAAGTAGATCCATCTAGTAGCTTTTCCTTGGGATTTGTTTAGTTAAAAGTTAGCCATTGCAACTTCGTGTACTTCGTTTGTGTCCAACGACCAGACCAAGACCGCTTACGGATCCCCACCATTATCAATACCTCATATATATTTGCAATATTCAGATTGATTTATCATATTCTTGCTCGTTCTTCGATTGCTTGCAGGAATAGACCTTCGTGGTCAGGCTGACCGTGCTTCCGGCATCGTCAGTAACCTCAGGAGATTGGTTTAGCGATTGCTAAGGCGCAACGTCGTGCACGTTTGTAGTTGGATCGTCAAAGTCGTCTCCACCAAATCGATAGTTATCATCTCATCGAAAGATCGGGACACCCTCGCCTCTATCAAGTGGTATCAGTTTTCAGGTTGCTCGGTGAGAATTTCCAGTTTTCCTAGATTAGATTTATTTTCTTACCTATTGTCCAAGAAAAAGCCACACACAAAAAAAGTTAGATCTGTTCATCCTTTATCCAAGCCAGTCTGAGCCTTTGAAATTTTCTATTCACTGCTTGCATAGTTGAATTATCGGTTGCATCGTCGTGTCAGTTGTTGGTCTTAGCGTCTAGTTCCTTTAGAGTTTCGAGTTCTGTTCACATTAGTCACGCCGCCGCTGCATCATTATTCCTTCCGCTGTCCACCATCCCATCTATTAATTTCCACCACGTGCTACGCACTGTTCATTGTCATAATCATAGTTGAGGTCATTCACATCTTCGCCTGATCGAATCTGCATCTTATCTAGTTTGTCTTGGAAAGAGGGAGAAAAAGAAGATAAAAAAAAAGAGAGAAAAAAAAGGAAAGAAAAAAAGAAAAAGAGGGAGAAGAAAAAGAAAAAAAAGGCGTGAGAAAAAAAAAGAGAAGAAAAAAAATTGGATCTATCTAGAATCAATCTCGTACCTGAATTCGGATTGGAATCTGTTTTGTGCACTGTTCAGTAAAACAGGTGTATCTTCCTCATACGAAGTCAGTTTTGGCTCCGTGAGTACTCAAATTGAAGATAGCGACGAGCCGCATCTAAATAGTTGCAGAAGCTAGTTCAATATTTGACACCTCAAAATCGGCTTTTAAATAGGTCTTTTTGCCCTCCGAAGTTCGTGAACACAACTTGTTCCAATTTTTCACGCCAGTTTTAGAATTCTTTGACTCCTCATATCAACTCGGAATTGAGTGATTCTTTTCGCATTGGAAACCTTGAGTTAGTAGCATTCTTTGAAAGAATTTATCAGAAAATTGTCTCAAACTTTTCAAGAGGAAAGTTGGAGAGAGAGTTGTTGTATATCCTGCTTGGCAGTTGTTTTTCATCATTATCTTCACTGCCGTTGTGATCTTCACTTATATCTTGCTGTCAAGAGCTACTTAGTATCCTTCATTGATGCTAGTTGTGCTACGCCGTGACCTCATTAGTGTTCTAGGCTCGCGTCTCTAGTCCGGTCTAGCCTAGGACCAGCACAGTATCGTCGTTGAGCGTTTATTCAACATTGCATCTTTGAATTGATTATTGCTAATCTTTTGCTACCATATATAGCCAACCCAGCTCCACATATTTCTACACTGTGTATACGTACGCTCCCCTGGCAATCGCTTTACTCAATATTCGGAGTTACTTGACACCGCTGGTTGCCGATCACCGCCTGCTGCATGGTAAGAACTTGTAAGACATTGATATTTGCTTTACTGTGAGCGTTTTACCACCACATCCTAGTAGTTATAGGAACATTATTTTTGGGTTTTGTTTCTTGTTCTACTAATCATGACAGGATCCAGAGTTAATTCATGGGCTTTGTCGATCGCGGGAGATGTGCCACCACCTTTGCAAATACCACAACCGTCACGAGAGGTGCACAAACATTCAAATGCACATGATCAGGTTAATGTATCTATACCACCATTTAATGGCCGTTTTAAACCTGCTTTATATATTGAATGGGAGTTCGACATAAAAAATATATTTGCTTCCCATAATTTCGATGAACATAAAAAGGTTAAGGTTGCGGTTGGTTCTTTCACTGGTTATGCTTTGGTTTGGTGGAGTGAATATTGTCGGTTACACCCTGATTATATACCTACTACTTGGGATGATTTGAAACTTGCCATGCGACATACTTTCGTCCCTGCTTATTATACTCGTGACATGATTAAGAAGTTGCAACACTTAAAACAAGGTAGTGAAACTGTAACAAAATATTATGATGATTTACAAACTACCTTGTTGCATTCCTCTTTAGAAGAAAGTGAAGATGATTTTATGGAAAGATTTTGGGGAGGATTAAACCGTGATATTCAAGAGATACTAATTCATGAAGAGTGTTATCCTATGGACCATTTGTTTCATCTTGCTTGCAAAGCTGAACAGGAAATAAAACGACGTGTTGGCCACGAGGAGAACAAGCGCACGGTGCACATTCCAAGAGTTGATATGATTGTTCCTTCAACTACTAGGCATACTATGACAACCACATCCGTTGTTGTCAGGACTACATCACCTCCACCATTTGACACATCGCCCCCGAGAGTGGCTACATCATCTGAGTTGATCATAAGAGGTAATGACAAAGGTACTGATCTTCCATCTCTACATGAGAATGATGAATGCCTTGTCAATTTGAATGCACCATCTGATGAGCTACCCACTACTTTGATCACACCACCTATTTTAGAGGACTACGTTGATAATTTGACTTTGCCATGTGATCAAACAACTGAAATACCAACAATTTTGAGTGCACCCATTGAATTAACTATTGATGCAAAAGAACCAATGTTTAATCATTTTGATATGACCTCTAATCTTGGTGATGATTCTGTGTTGAATGACTTATTGCATGTTTGCTTATTTAAGCATGTTGTAGCATGTAAATTTGATGCAAGTAAGGTTTATTCACCAATGTTGGGATGGTTTAATGATGAACATTGTCAATCTTTTGAAATGAATAAGGGCTTCACTTATATGTGCAAACTGAGTTGCAATATTTTCATGCCTTCTACTTCTTGTGCTAATTTTTTGGCTTTAGGTTTTATGAACTATGCAAGTTACTCATCTATTCATGTGTCATATATGCAAAAATCAAGGGAAGTAAAAATGGATGACATATACATATACAACATGTACACCTTGTCTCTTTTGTTAGCCACATTTCAGATTAAGCAACGCCGAGGACGGCTTTATTTTCAAGAAGGGGAGGATGATGAGGACATGACTACCTTGGATATGACCAAAAATATTGCATATATGCATATTTGTCAGGTGATTTCTAGTGCAAACTATTCAATAATCTATTTATGTTATCCAGAACAAAAATACTTCACACACTTTTGTGTTTTGTCTAATTGCAGGTGTATGGGACATTTGTACAATCCACATATGAAGATAAGGAGGAAAGAGATGTTTATTTGCTGTCCAAAAAGTTCTCTCACGTCACTTTTGGCCCAAGAGAAGATAGGGTCCAAGTCTCTCACGTTCTGGATTCAGATTCGGACTGCACAGACACACCTGACTCAAAACGCACACAAGTTTTTCATACCGACTCCGAATTGGGTGATTCTTTTTTTGTTGGAAACTAGATTTTGTGCACTTTCCAACCCAATTGGAATCACCTTCAAATTCGTCCGGAGCGTTGAGTTGTGGACGAAACAATCTGATGCTGCAGCAGAATCCGAGTCAAACTACAAGTCCAAAGGTGTTACATCACCTCCACTTGGGCCCATTGGCCTTGTACGACCTAGATTTAGTTTTAGGCTGCCTTGGGACGTCCTCCCACCTCCTTGGCCGCCACCCCTTGCTCCTATATAAGTAGATCCATCTAGTAGCTTTTTCCTTGGGATTTGTTTAGTTAAAAGTTAGCCATTGCAACTTCGTGTACTTCGTTTGTGTCCAACGACCAGACCAAGACCGCTTACGGATCCCCACCATTATCAATACCACATATATATTTGCAATATTCAGATTGCTTTATCATATTCTTGCTCGTTCTTCGATTGCTTGCAGGAATAGACCTTCGTGGTCAGGCTGACTGATGAGGACATGACTACCTTGGATATGACCAAAAATATTGCATATATGCATATTTGTCAGGTGATTTCTAGTGCAAACTATTCAATAATCTATTTATGTTATCCAGAACAAAAATACTTCACACACTTTTGTGTTTTGTCTAATTGCAGGTGTATGGGACATTTGTACAATCCACATATGAAGATAAGGAAGAAAGAGATGTTTATTTGCTGTCCAAAAAGTTCTCTCACGTCACTTTTGGCCCAAGAGAAGATAGAGTCCAAGTCTCTCACGTTCTGGATTCAGATTCGGACTACACAGACATACCTGACTCAAAACGCACACAAGTTTTTCATACGGACTCCGAATTGGGTGATTCTTTTTTTGTTGGAAACTAGATTTCGTGCACTTTCCAACCCAATTGGAATCACCTTCAAATTCGTCCGGAGCGTTGAGTTGTGGACGAAACAATCTGATGCTGCAGCAGAATCCGAGTCAAACTACAAGTCCAAAGGTGTTACATCACCTCCACTTGGGCCCATTGGCCTTGTACGACCTAGATTTAGTTTTAGGCTGCCTTGGGACGTCGTCCCACCTCCTTGGCCGCCACCCCTTGCTCCTATATAAGTAGATCCATCTAGTAGCTTTTCCTTGGGATTTGTTTAGTTAAAAGTTAGCCATTGCAACTTCGTGTACTTCGTTTGTGTCCAACGACCAGACCAAGACCGCTTACGGATCCCCACCATTATCAATACCTCATATATATTTGCAATATTCAGATTGCTTTATCATATTCTTGCTCGTTCTTCGATTGCTTGCAGGAATAGACCTTCGTGGTCAGGCTGATCGTGCTTCCGGCATCGTCAGTAACCTCAGGAGATTGGTTTAGCGATTGCTAAGGCGCAACGTCGTGCACGTTTGTAGTCGGATCGTCAAAGTCGTCTCCACCAAATCGATAGTTATCATCTCATCGAAAGATCGGGACACCCTCGCCTCTATCAAGTGGTATCAGTTTTCAGGTTGCTCGGTGAGAATTTCCAGTTTTTCTTAGATTAGATTTATTTTCTTACCTATTGTCCAAGAAAAAGCCACAAAAAAAAGTTAGATCTGTTCATCCTTTATCCAAGCCAGTCTGAGCCTTTGCAATTTTCTATTCATTGCTTGCATAGTTGAATTATCGGTTGCATCGTCGTGTCAGTTGCTGGTCTTAGTGTCTAGTTCCTTTAGAGTTTCGAGTTCTGTTCACATTAGTCACGCCGCCGCTGCATCATTATCCCTTCCGCCGTCCACCATCCCATCTATTAATTTCCACCACGTGCTACGCACTGTTCATTGTCATAATCATAGTTGAGGTCATTCACATCTTCGCCTGATCCAATCTGCATCTTATCTAGTTTGTCTTGGCAAGAGGGAGAAAAAAAGAGAGAAAAAAAAAGAGAAAAAAGGAAAGAAAAAAAAAGAAATAGAAAGAAGAAAAAGAAAAAAAGCGTGAGAAAAAAAAAGAGAGAAGAAAAAAAATTGGATCTATCTAGAATCAATCTCGTACCTGAATTCGGATTGGAATCTGTTTTGCGCACTGTTCTGTAAAAACAGGTGTATCTTCCTCATACGAAGTCCGTTTTGGCTCCGTGAGTACTCAAATTGAAGATAGCGACAAGCCGCATCTAAATAGTTGCAGAAGCTAGTTCAATATTTGACACCTCAAAATCGGCTTCTAAATAGGTCTTTTTGCCCTCCGAAGTTCGTGAACACAGCTTGTTCCAATTTTTCAGGCCAGTTTTAGAATTCTTTGACTCCTCATATCAACTCGGAATCGAGTGATTCTTTTTTCATTGGAAAGCTTGAGTTAGTAGCATTCGTTGAAAGAATTTATCAGAAAATTGTCTCAAACTTTTCAAGAGGAAAGTTGGAGAGAGAGTTGTTGTATATCCTGCTTGGCAGTTGTTTTTCATCATTATCTTCACTGCCGTTGTGATCTTCACTTATATCTTGCTGTCAAGAGCTACTTAGTATCCTTCATTGATGCTAGTTGTGCTACGCCGTGACCTTATTAGTGTTCTAGGCTCGCGTCTCTAGTCCGGTCTAGCCTAGGACCAGCACTGTACCGTCATTGAGCGTTTATTCAACATTGCATCTTTGAATTGATTATTGTTAATCTTTTCCTACCATATATAGCCAACCCAGCTCCACATATTTCTACACCGTGTATACGTACGCTCCCCTGGCAATCGCTTTACTCAATATTCGGAGTTACTTGACACCGTTGGTTGCCGATCACCGCCTGCTGCATGGTAAGAACTTGTAAGACATTGATATTTGCTTTACTGTGAGCGTTTTACCATCACATCCTAGTAGTTATAGGAACATTATTTTTGGGTTTTGTCTCTTGTTCTACTAATCATGACAGGATCCAGAGTCAATTCATGGGCTTTGTCGATCGCGGGAGACGTGCCACCACCTTTGCAAATACCACAACCGTCACGAGAGGTGCACAAACATCCAAATGCACATGATCAGGTTAATGTATCTATACCACCATTTAATGGCCGTTTTAAACCTGCTTTATATATTGAATGGGAGTTCGACATAAAAAATATATTTGCTTCCCATAATTTCGATGAACATAAAAAGGTTAAGGTTGCGGTTGGTTCTTTCACTGGTTATGCTTTGGTTTGGTGGAGTGAATATTGTCGGTTACACCCTGATTATATACCTACTACTTGGGATGATTTGAAACTTGCCATGCGACATACTTTTGTCCCTGCTTATTATACTCGTGACATGATTAAGAAGTTGCAACACTTAAAACAAGGTAGTGAAACTGTAACAAAATATTATGATGATTTACAAACTACCTTGTTGCATTCCTCTTTAGAAGAAAGTGAAGATAATTTTATGGATAGATTTTGGGGAGGATTAAACCGTGATATTCAAGAGATACTAATTCATGAAGAGTGTTATCCTATGGACCATTTGTTTCATCTTGCTTGCAAAGCTGAACAGGAAATAAAACGACGTGTTGGCCACGAGGAGAACAAGCGCACGGTGCACATTCCAAGAGTTGATATGATTGTTCCTTCAACTACTAGGCATACTATGACAACCACATCCGTTGTTGTCAGGACTACATCACCTCCACCATGTGACACATCGCCCCCGAGAGTGGCTACATCATCTGAGTTGATCATAAGAGGTAATGACAAAGGTACTGATCTTCCATCTCTACATCAGAATGATGAATGCCTTGTCAATTTGAATGCACCATCTGATGAGCTACCCACTACTTTGATCACACCACCTATTTTAGAGGACTACGTTGATAATTTGACTTTGCCACGTGATAGAGGCAAAGGTGTCCCGTCTTTCGATGAGATGGTGGATTTCGCTTTGGTGGAAGTCGACTTTGACGATCCGACTACGAACGTGCGAGGACGTCGCGCCTTAGCAATCGCTAAACCAACTCCGAGAGGTTATTGACCACGCCGGAGCACGATCAACCTGACCACGAGGGTCTGTTTCCTGCGAGCAAACGAAGAACAAGCAAGAAACTAAGATTGCAATCTGGATATTGCGAATATAAGATGAAAGCTTTATTGATCAAGGTGGGGTTCTGTGACGCCTTTGTCTGGTCGTTGAACACAAACGAAGTACGCGAAGTTGCAGCTATGGCGAACTTTTAATCTAAACAAAACCCAAAGTCTAAACGATGCCCTAAGGGCTGTATATATGGAGGAAGAGGGGGGAATTTCGTGGCCCTTGGTGGAGGGGTCCGAAATCAACCCTATCTCTTGTTTCCCCACACATACGGACTCTAGAAATAGCCTATACTTATGTATTTCGAAATTACATGGGCCTGGCCCAATAATAAGGTGACGCAGCACCTAAAATAGCCTCGGGACGAAATTTATGAAGTGGCATCTTGTATATTTCGTCCAAGGCTTCATGCACCCATTATGGTGGCTTCAAAGTCCTGAAATCATCACTTGTAACTCCGTTCTTGTTTCCCTTGCGCATGCCATCATCTCCATGCTTGTTCTTGCTCCAATGTTCATCCTTCTCCAAGCTAGGCCCTTCATTTGTAAGCAAAACAAATGTATCCAATTTAGGCAGCATCATATTCTCATGAACATTAGAATCATTACAAAGAAACGAAAGTACCTGGTAATTTAGTTGGCGTGCACGAGCTCTAGTAATTGGTCCAGTATGTATAGCAGCAGGGCCTGTGGGTGTAACAATTGTATTGATGTCCTCATCACCTTTGCCTCTATCAAAGATAAGTTGACACATGCTCCTTTACTCCAACTTCCTGATTTTAATAAGAGTTTTGAGCTTGAATGTGATGCTAGTGGAATTGGATTAGGAGGTGTGTTATTACAAGATGGCAAACCTGTTGCATACTTTTCTGAAAAATTGAGTGGGCCTAGTCTGAATTATTCTACTTATGATAAAGAATTATATGCTCTTGTTCGGACTTTAGAAACATGGCAACATTATTTATGGCCCAAAGAATTTGTTATACATTCTGATCATGAATCTTTGAAACATATTAAAAGTCAAGCTAAACTGAATCGTAGACATGCTAAATGGGTTGAATTCATTGAGACTTTCCCTTATGTCATTAAACACAAGAAGGGAAAAGAAAATGTTATTGCTGATGCATTGTCTCGTCGCTATACTATGCTTTCACAACTTGACTTCAAAATATTTGGTTTGGAGACCATCAAAGATCAATATGTGCATGATGCTGATTTTAAAGATGTAATGCAGAATTGTAAAGAAGGAAGAATGTGGAACAAGTTTGTCGTTAACGATGGATTTGTGTTTCGTGCTAACAAGCTATGCACTCCAGCTAGCTCCATTCGTCTTTTGTTGTTGCAGGAAGCGCATGGAGGAGGATTAATGGGACATTTTGGCGTGAAGAAGACGGAGGACGTACTTGCTACACATTTCTTTTGGCCAAAGATGAGACGGGATGTTGAGCGTTTTATTGCTCGATGCACTACATGTCAAAAAGCTAAGTCACGACTCAATCCTCATGGTTTATATATGCCTTTGCCTGTACCTAGTGTTCCTTGGGAGGATATATCTATGGACTCTGTTTTAGGTTTACCTCGAACAAAGAAGGGGAGGGATAGCATATTTGTTGTCGTGGATAGATTCTCGAAAATGGCACACTTTATACCATGTCATAAAAGCGATGATGCTGTTAATGTTGCTGATTTGTTCTTTCGTGAAATTATTCGCTTGCATGGTGTGCCAAATACTATTGTTTCAGATCGTGATACTAAATTTCTTAGCCACTTTTGGAGATGTTTATGGGCTAAGTTGGGGACTAAACTGCTTTTTAGTACTACTTGTCACCCCCAAACTGATGGACAAACTGAAGTAGTCAATAGAACGTTGTCTACTATGCTTAGGGCTGTTTTGAAGAATAATAAGAAAATGTGGGAGGAATGTGAAGATGATTTTATGGATAGATTTTGGGGAGGATTAAACCGTGATATTCAAGAGATACTAATTCATGAAGAGTGTTATCCTATGGACCATTTGTTTTATCTTGCTTGCAAAGCTGAACAGGAAATAAAATGACGTGTTGGCCACGAGGAGAACAAGCGCACGGTGCACATTCCAAGAGTTGATATGATTGTTCCTTCAACTACTAGGCATACTATGAGAACCACATCCGTTGTTGTCAGGAGTACATCACCTCCACCATGTGACACATCGCCCCCGAGAGTGGCTACATCATCTGAGTTGATCATAAGAGGTAATGAAAAAGGTACTGATCTTCCATCTCTACATGAGAATGATGAATGCCTTGTCAATTTGAATGCACCATCTGATGAGCTACCCACTACTTTGATCACACCACCTATTTTAGAGGACTACGTTGATAATTTGACTTTGCCATGTGATCAAACAACTAAAATACCAACAATTTTGAGTGCACCCATTGAATTAACTATTGATGCAAAAGAACCAATGTTTAATCATTTTGATATGACCTCTAATCTTGGTGATGATTCTGTGTTGAATGACTTATTGCATGTTTGCTTATTTAAGCATGTTGTAGCATGTAAATTTGATGCAAGTAAGGTTTATTCACCAACGTTGGGATGGTTTAATGATGAACATTGTCAATCTTTTGAAATGAATAAGAGCTCCACTTATATGTGCAAACTGAGTTGCAATATTTTCATGCCTTCTACTTCTTGTGCTAATTTTTTGGCTTTAGATTTTATGAACCATGCAAGTTACTCATCTATTCATGTGTCATATATGCAAAAATCAAGGGAAGTAAAAATGGATGACATATACATATACAACATGTACACCTTGTCTCTTTTGTTAGCCACATTTCAGATTAAGCAACGCCGAGGACGGCTTTATTTTCAAGAAGGGGAGGATGATGAGGACATGACTACCTTGGATATGACCAAAAATATTGCATATATGCATATTTGTCAGGTGATTTCTAGTGCAAACTATTCAATAATCTATTTATGTTATCCAGAACAAAAATACTTCACACACTTTTGTGTTTTGTCTAATTGCAGGTGTATGGGACATTTGTACAATCCACATATGAAGATAAGGAAGAAAGAGCTGTTTATTTGCTGTCCAAAAAGTTCTCTCACGTCACTTTTGGCCCAAGAGAAGATAGAGTCCAAGTCTCTCACGTTCTGGATTCAGATTCGGACTGCACAGACATATCTGACTCAAAACGCACACAAGTTTTTCATACGGACTCCGAATTGGGTGATTCTTTTTTTGTTGAAACTAGATTTCGTGCACTTTCCAACCCAATTGGAATCACCTTCAAATTCGTCCGGAGCGTTGAGTTGTGGACGAAACAATCTGATGCTGTAGCAGAATCCGAGTCAAACTACAAGTCCAAAGGTGTTACATCACCTCCACTTGGGCCCATTGGCCTTGTACGACCTAGATTTAGTTTTAGGCTGCCTTGGGACGTCCTCCCACCTCCTTGGCCGCCACCCCTTGCTCCTATATAAGTAGATCCATCTAGTAGCTTTTTCCTCGGGTTTGTTTAGTTAAAAGTTAGCCAACGCAACTTCGTGTACTTCGTTTGTGTCCAACGACCAGACCAAGACCGCTTTCGGATCCCCACCTTTATCAATACTTCATACATATTTGCAATATTCAGATTGCTTTTATCATATTCTTGCTCGTTCTTCGATTGCTTGCAGGAATAGACCTTCGTGGTCAGGTTGATCGTGCACCGGCGTGGTCAATAACCTCTGGAGATTGGTTTAGCGATTGCTAAGGCGCAACGTCGTGCACGTTTGTAGTCGGATCGTCAAAGTCGTCTCCACCAAATCGATAGTTACCATCTCATCGAAAGATCGGGACACCCCGCCTCTATCACTAACCGTGCTTCCGGCATCGTCAGTAACCTCAGGAGATTGGTTTAGCGATTGCTAAGGCGCAACGTCGTGCATGTTTGTAGTCGGATCGTCAAAGTCGTCTCCACCAAATCGATAGTTATCATCTCATCGAAAGATCGGGACACCCTCGCCTCTATCAGTATGTGTGGGGAAACAAGAGATAGGGTTGATTTCGGACACCTCCACCAAGGGCCACGAAATTCCCCCCTCTTCCTCCATATATACAGCCCTTAGGGCATCGTTTAGACTTTGGGTTTTGTTTAGATTAAAAGTTCGCCATAGCTGCAACTTCGCGTACTTCGTTTGTGTTCAACGACCAGACAAAGGCGTCACAGAACCCCACCTTGATCAATAAAGCTTTCATCTTATATTCGCAATATCCAGATTGCAATCTTAGTTTCTTGCTTGTTCTTCGTTTGCTCGCAGGAAACAGACCCTCGTGGTCAGGTTGATCGTGCTCCGGCGTGGTCAATAACCTCTCGGAGTTGGTTTAGCGATTGCTAAGGCGCGACGTCCTCGCACGTTCGTAGTCGGATCGTCAAAGTCGACTTCCACCAAAGCGAAATCCACCATCTCATCGAAAGACGGGACACCTCCGCCTCTATCACAAGTAGTACTAAAAAGCAGTTTAGTCCCCAACTTAGCCCATAAACATCTCCAAAAGTGGCTAAGAAATTTAGTATCACGATCTGAAACAATAGTATTTGGCACACCATGCAAGCGAATAATTTCACGAAAGAACAAATCAGCAACATTAACAGCATCATCGCTTTTATGACATGGTATAAAGTGTGCCATTTTCGAGAATCTATCCACGACAACAAATATGCTATCCCTCCCCTTCTTTGTTCGAGGTAAATCTAAAACAAAGTCCATAGATATATCCTCCCAAGGAACACTAGGTACAGGCAAAGGCATATATAAACCATGAGGATTGAGTCGTGACTTAGCTTTTTGACATGTAGTGCAGCGAGCAATAAAACGCTCAACATCCCGTCTCATCTTTGGCCAAAAGAAATGTGTAGCAAGTACGTCCTCCGTCTTCTTCACGCCAAAGTGTCCCATTAATCCTCCTCCATGCGCCTCCTGCAACAATAAAAGACGAACGGAGCTAGCTGGAATGCATAGCTTGTTAGCACGAAACACAAATCCATCGTTAACAACAAACTTGTTCCACATTCTTCCTTCTTTACAATTCTGCATTACATCTTTAAAATCAGCATCATGCACATATTGATCTTTGATGGTCTCCAAACCAAATATTTTGAAGTCAAGTTGTGAAAGTGATAGAGGCAAAGGTGTCCCGTCTTTCGATGAGATGGTGGATTTCGCTTTGGTGGAAGTCGACTTTGACGATCCGACTACGAACGTGCGAGGACGTCGCGCCTTAGCAATCGCTAAACCAACTCCGAGAGGTTATTGACCACGCCGGAGCACGATCAACCTGACCACGAGGGTCTGTTTCCTGCGAGCAAACGAAGAACAAGCAAGAAACTAAGATTGCAATCTGGATATTGCGAATATAAGATGAAAGCTTTATTGATCAAGGTGGGGTTCTGTGACGCCTTTGTCTGGTCGTTGAACACAAACGAAGTACGCGAAGTTGCAGCTATGGCGAACTTTTAATCTAAACAAAACCCAAAGTCTAAACGATGCCCTAAGGGCTGTATATATGGAGGAAGAGGGGGGAATTTCGTGGCCCTTGGTGGAGGGGGCCGAAATCAACCCTATCTCTTGTTTCCCCACACATACGGACTCTAAAAATAGCCTATACTTATGTATTTCGAAATTACATGGGCCTGGCCCAATAATAAGGTGACGCAGCACCTAAAATAGCCTCGGGACGAAATTTATGAAGTGGCATCTTGTATATTTCGTCCAAGGCTTCATGCACCCATTATGGTGGCTTCAAAGTCCTGAAATCATCACTTGTAACTCCGTTCTTGTTCCCCTTGCGCATGCCATCATCTCCATGCTTGTTCTTGCTCCAATGTTCATCCTTCTCCAAGCTATGCCCTTCATTTGTAAGCAAAACAAATGTATCCAATTTAGGCAGCATCATATTCTCATGAACATTAGAATCATTACCAAGAAACGAAAGTACCTGGTAATTTAGTTGGCGTGCACGAGCTCTAGTAATTGGTCCAGTATGTATAGCAGCAGGGGCTGTGGGTGTAACAATTGTATTGATGTCCTCATCAGTAGTTTAGTCCCCAACTTAGCCCATAAACATCTCCAAAAGTGGCTAAGAAATTTAGTATCACGACCTGAAACAATAGTATTTGGCACACCATGCAAGCGAATAATTTCACGAAAGAACAAATCAGCAACATTAACAGCATCATCGCTTTTATGACATGGTATAAAGTGTGCCATTTTCGAGAATCTATCCACGACAACAAATATGCTATCCCTCCCCTTCTTTGTTCGAGGTAAACCTAAAACAAAGTCCATAGATATATCCTCCCAAGGAACACTAGGTACAGGCAAAGGCATATATAAACCATGAGGATTGAGGCGTGACTTAGCTTTTTGACATGTAGTGCAGCGAGCAATAAAACGCTCAACATCCCGTCTCATCTTTGGCCAAAAGAAATGTGTAGCAAGTACATCCTCCGTCTTCTTCACGCCAAAGTGTCCCATTAATCCTCCTCCATGCGCCTCCTGCAACAACAAAAGACGAACGGAGCTAGCTGGAATGCATAGCTTGTTAGCACGAAACACAAATCCATCGTTAACAACAAACTTGTTCCACATTCTTCCTTCTTTACAATTCTGCATTACATCTTTAAAATCAGCATCATGCACATATTGATCTTTGATGGTCTCCAAACCAAATATTTTGAAGTCAAGTTGTGAAAGCATAGTATAGCGACGAGACAATGCATCAGCAATAACATTTGCTTTTCCCTTCTTGTGTTTAATGACATAAGGGAAAGTCTCAATGAATTCAACCCATTTAGCATGTCTACGATTCAGTTTAGCTTGACTTTTAATATGTTTCAAAGATTCATGATCAGAATGTATAACAAATTCTTTGGTCCATAAATAATGTTGTCATGTTTCTAAAGTCCGAACAAGAGCATATAATTCTTTATCATAAGTAGAATAATTCAGACTAGGCCCACTCAATTTTCAGAAAAGTATGCAATAGGTTTGCCATCTTGTAATAACACACCTCCTAATCCAATTCCACTAGCATCACATTCAAGCTCAAAAGTCTTATTAAAATCAGGAAGTTGGAGTAAAGGAGCATGTGTCAACTTATCTTTCAATACCGTGAAGGCTTCTTCTTGTGTGGTACCCCAAAGAAAAGGCACATCTTTCTTTGTAAGCTCATTGAGAGGTGCAGCAATGGTGCTGAAATCTCTCACAAAACGCCTATAGAATCCAGCGAGGCCAAGAAAACTCCTCACTTGTGTGACCGTTTTGGGCTGCGGCCAACTCTCAGTAGCTTCAATCTTGGCTTTATCAACTTCAATTCCCTGTGGAGTAACAACATAGCCAAGAAAAGATACTCGGTCGGTGCAAAAGGTGCACTTCCCAAGGTTACCAAACAAACGTGCATCACGTAGAGCAATAAAAACAGCACGTAAATGTTCCAAATGTTCTTCCAAAGATCTGCTATAAATCAATATGTCATCAAAGTAAACTACCACAAATCGTTCAATGAAAGCACGTAAAACTTCGTTCATTAATCTCATGAAAGTACTAGGTGCATTAGTTAACCCAAAGGGCATGACTAACCACTCATATAATCCAAACTTAGTTTCAAATGCCGTTTTCCATTCATCTCCCAATTTCATACGAATTTGATGGTAGCCACTACGCAAATCAACTTTGGAGAATATTGTAGAGCCACTCAATTCATCAAGCATATCATCTAGCCTAGGAATAGGATGACGATAACGAATAGTAATATTATTAATGCCTCTACAATCAACACACATACGTGATGTACCATCCTTTTTCGGCACTAGAATAATAGGAACAACACAAGGACTAAGGGATTCGCGTATATAACCTTTGTCGAGAAGCTCTTGTACTTGACGCATAATCTCCTTCGTCTCCTCTGGATTGGTACGGTATGGTGCACGGTTTGGCAGTGAAGCACCGGGAATTAAGTCAATCTGATGCTCAATCCCTCGAATAGGCGGTAATCCCGGTGGCACGTCTTGTGGAAAAACGTCAGCGAACTCCTGCAAAATGTTAGTGACAGCAGGAGGCAAAGAGGAAGGCACGTCCTCGAATGAAAATAATG
>NW_021305061.1:22738-29702 GCF_002162155.2 Triticum dicoccoides
TTTGCATTCCCTCGCATAATGACCTCCTCCCTTACAACGACGACAAATAATATCACTTGTGTGCCCTGTTGTGCTTTATTACTTGTGTGCCCTCCTCGCATAATTCCCTCGCATTATGCGAGAGAATGCAAATCTCCGCGTGTGATGATTGCTACCGCGGATGGTGGATATGAGTCCGCTAGTGACTATGATGAGTAGACTTTGGCTCTTATTACACGTGAAGAACATGGTGGAGATGATTCTGATCATGAGACGCAATACATGGCTCCTGAAGACGCTGACAGGTATGAATATTTAGTTTCTCAACGTGTTTTGAGTGTGCAGGTCACACAAGCTGAGCAAAATCAGAGGCACAATTTGTTCCATACCAAGGGAGTTGTGAAGGAACGTTCTGTGCGCGTCATCATAGACGGAGGTAGTTGCAACAACTTGGCTAGCATGGAGATGGTGGAGAAGCTTTCTCTCACCACAAGACCACATCCACATCCTTACTACATCCAATGGTTCAGCAACAGCGGCAAGGTTAAGGTAACACGTACTGTTCGTGTGCATTTTAGTATCTCTACATATGCTGATTACGTTGATTGTGATGTGGTACCTATGCAAGCATGTTCCTTATTACTTGGTAGACCATGGCAATTTGATAAAAATTCTGTACACCATGGTAGAAACAATCACTATACTCTTGTTCATAAGGATAAAAATATTACTTTGCTTCCTATGACTCCTGATTCCATTTTGAAAGATGATATTAATAGAGCTAATAAAGCACAACAGGAGAAGAATAAGAGTGAAAATCAGATTGTGGCAAAAGAATTTGAGCAACAAATGAAGCCTAATAATAAACCATCTAGTGTTGCTTCTGAAATTAAATTGAAAAGTGCATGTTTATTTGCCACCAAATCTGATATTGATGAGCTAGATTTCAGCAAATCTGTTTGCTATGCTTTTGTGTGCAAAGAGGCATTATTTTCATTCGAGGACGTGCCTTCCTCTTTGCCTCCTGCTGTCACTAACATTTTGCAGGAGTTCGCTGACGTTTTTCCACAAGACGTGCCATCGGGATTACCGCCTATTCGAGGGATTGAGCATCAGATTGACTTAATTCCCGGTGCTTCACTGCCAAACCGTGCACCATACCGTACCAATCCAGAGGAGACGAAGGAGATTATGCGTCAAGTACAAGAGCTTCTCGATAAAGTATATATACGCGAATCCCTTAGTCCTTGTGCTGTTCCTATTATTCTAGTGCCGAAAAAGGATGGTACATCACGTATGTGTGTTAATTGTAGAGGCATTAATAATATTACTATTCGTTATCGTCCTCCTATTCCTAGGCTAGATGATATGCTTGATGAATTGAGTGGCTCTACAATATTCTCCAAAGTTGATTTGCGTAGTGGCTACCATCAAATTCGTATGAAATTGGGAGATGAATGGAAAACAGCATTTAAAACTAAGTTTGGATTATATGAGTGGTTAGTCATGCCTTTTGGGTTAACTAATGCACCTAGTACTTTCATGAGATTTGATAGAGGCGGAGGTGTCCCTTCTTTCGATGAGATGATGGATATCGCTTTGGTGGCAGTCGACCTTGACGATCCGACTACGAACGTGCGAGGACGTCGCGCCTTAGCAATCGCTAAACCAACTCCGAGAGGTTATTGACCACGCCGGAGCACGATCAACCTGACCACGAGGGTCTGTTTCCTGCGAGCAAACGAAGAACAAGCAAGAAACTAAGATTGCAATCTGGATATTGCGAATTTAAGATGAAAGCTTTATTGATCAAGGTGGGGTTCTGTGACGCCTTTGTCTGGTCGTTGAACACAAACGAAGTACGCGAAGTTGCAGCTATGGCGAACTTTTAATCTAAACAAAACCCAAAGTCTAAACGATGCCCTAAGGGCTGTATATATGGAGGAAGAGTGGGGAATTTCGTGGCCCTTGGTGGAGGGGTCCGAAATCAACCCTATCTCTTGTTTCCCCACACATACGGACTCTAAAAATAGCCTATACTTATGTATTTCGAAATTACATGGGCCTGGCCCAATAATAAGGTGACGCAGCACCTAAAATAGCCTCGAAACGAAATTTATGAAGTGGCATCTTGTATATTTCGTCCAAGGCTTCATGCACCCATTATGGTGGCTTCAAAGTCCTGAAATCATCACCTGTAACTCCGTTCTTGTTCCCCTTGCGCATGCCATCATCTCCATGCTTGTTCTTGCTCCAATGTTCATCCTTCTCCAAGCTAGGCCCTTCATTTGTAAGCAAAACAAATGTATCCAATTTAGGCAGTATCATATTCTCATGAACATTAGAATCATTACCAAGAATCGAAAGTACCTGGTAATTTAGTTGGCGTGCACGAGCTCTAGTAATTGGTCCAATATGTATAGCAGCAGGGGCTGTGGGTGTAACAATTGTATTGATGTCCTCATCAGGTTGGTTCCTCCACCGTTGCACCTACTAGAGCAGCCCCACCTCAGATTGTGAGCGCGACATCATCTCAAGTGTATGGTGCATTGTCAATGCTCGTACCTACATCAGCTACGTCTTTCCGACAAGGTAACAGTAAAGGTATTGATGATATAACTTCACATGAGAATGATGCATCCCTAATTAATTTAAATACATCATGTGTTGAGTTACCTGTTGATTTGAGCACGCCGCTTATTTTAGAGAATCATGTTACTATCATGAATGCATCATGTGATCAAACAACTGAAATACCAACAATTTTGAGTGCACCCATTGAATTAACTATTGATGCAAAAGAACCAATGTTTAATCATTTTGATATGACCTCTAATCTTGGTGATGATTCTGTGTCCAATGACTTACTGCATGTTTGCTTATTTAAGAATGTTGTAGCATGTAAATTTGATGCAAGTAAGGTTTATTCACCAATATTGGGATGGTTTAATGATGAATATTGTCAATTATTTGATAGGAATAAGAGCTTCACTTATATGTGCAAACTGAGTTGCAATATTTTCATGCCTTCTACTTATGATAATATTTTGCCTTTATATTTTATGATATATGAAAGTTACTCATGTATACATGTGTCATATGTGCAAAAATCAAGGGAAGTAAATATGGATGACATATACATATACAACATGCATACCTTGTCTCTTTTCTTACCCACATTTCAGATTAAGCAACGCCGAGGACGGCTTTGTTTTCAAAAAGGGGAGGATGATGAGGACATGACTACCTTGGATACGACCAAAAATATTGCATACATGCATATTTGTCAGGTGATTTCTAGCAAACTATTCAATAATCTATTTATGTTATCCAGAACAAAAATACTTCACACACTTTTGTGTTTTGTCTAATTACAGGTGTATGGGATATTTGTACAATTCACATATGAAGATAAGGGAGAAAGAGATGTTTAATTGCTGTTCAAAAAGTTCTCTCACGTCACTTTTGGGCCAAGAGAAGATAGAGTCCAAGTCTCTCACGTTCTGGATTCAGATTCGGACTGCACAGACATACCTGACTCAAAATGCCAACAACTTTTTCATACAGACTCCGAATTGGGTGATTCTTTTTTTGTTGGATTCTAGATTTTGTGGTCTTTCTAGCACAATTGGATTCACCTTCAAATTCGTCCGGAGCGTTGAGATATCGACGAAACAATCAGACGCTGCAGCACAATCCGAGTCAAACAACAAGTCCAAAGGTGTTGCATCACCTCCACTTGGGCCCATTGGCCTTGTACGACCTAGGGTTAGTTTTAGGCTGCCTTGGGACGTCCTCCCACCTCCTAGGCCGCCACCCTTTGCTCCTATATAAGTAGATCCATCTAGTAACTTTTTCCTTGGGATTTGTTTAGTTAAAAGTTAGCCATTGCAACTTCGTGTGCTTCGTTTGTGTCCAACGACCAGACCAAGACCACTTTTCGGATCCCCACCATTATCAATACTTCATACATATTCGCGATATTCAGATTGCTTTCATCATATTCTTGCTTGTTCTTCGATTGCTTGCAGGAATAGACCTTCGTGGTCAGGTTGATCGTGCTCCGGCGTGGTCAATAACCTCTCGGAGTTGGTTTAGCGATTGCTAAGGCACAACGTCGTTGCACGTTTGTAGTCGGATCGTCAAAGTCGTCTCCACCAAATCGATAGTTATCATCTCATCGAAAGATCGGGACACCCCGCCTCTATCATGATGTAGGGCGAAACCCTAGTTGGTCGATCTTTCACGTTTGGAGGGATCCCAAGGGAGAAACACGAAGAACACGCGGAAGCACAAAGGGGAAATCACGGGGAGGACGAGAGAGAATCACGAAACAGACAAAGAATAGATCACACGAGTGCTAGATCACCGAACACAAAGAGATACATATGATCCACAATCAACAAAGGTAAGGATACAAAGGACAGTTCATCTCCTAACGGAGGTCTTGATGGTCTTCCCTAGAAAGGGGTCTTGAATCCGCTTGGGGTGATGAGGACATGACTACCTTGGATATGACCAAAAATATTGCATATATGCATATTTGTCAGGTGATTTCTAGTGCAAACTATTCAATAATCTATTTATGTTATCCAGAACAAAAATACTTCACACACTTTTGTGTTTTGTCTAATTGCAGGTGTATGGGACATTTGTACAATCCACATATGAAGATAAGGAAGAAAGAGATGTTTATTTGCTGTCCAAAAAGTTCTCTCACGTCACTTTTGGCCCAAGAGAAGATAGAGTCCAAGTCTCTCACGTTCTGGATTCAGATTTGGACTGCACAGACATACCTGACTCAAAACGCACACAACTTTTTCATACGGACTCCAAATTGGGTGATTCTTTTTTTGCTGGAAACTAGATTTCGTGCACTTTCCAACCCAATTGGAATCACCTTCAAATTCGTCCGGAGCGTTGAGTTGTGGACGAAACAATCTGATGCTGCAGCAGAATCCGAGTCAAACTACAAGTCCAAAGGTGTTACATCACCTCCACTTGGGCCCATTGGCCTTGTACGACCTAGATTTAGTTTTAGGCTGCCTTGGGACGTTTTCCCACCTCCTTGGCCGCCACCCCTTGCTCCTATATAAGTAGATCCATCTAGTAGCTTTTTCCTTGGGATTTGTTTAGTTAAAAGTTAGCCATTGCAACTTCGTGTACTTCGTTTGTGTCCAACGACCAGACCAAGACCGCTTCCGGATCCCCACCATTATCAATACTTCATATATATTTGCAATATTCAGATTGCTTTATCATATTCTTGCTCGTTCTTCGATTGCTTGCAGGAATAGACCTTCGTGGTCAGGCTGACCGTGCTTCCAGCATCGTCAGTAACCTCAGGAGATTGGTTTAGCGATTGCTAAGGCGCAACGTCGTGCACGTTTGTAGTCGGATCGTCAAAGTCGTCTCCACCAAATTGATAGTTATCATCTCATCGAAAGATCGGGACCCTCGCCTCTATCAAGTGGTATCAGTTTTCAGGTTGCTCGGTGAGAATTTTCAGTTTTCCTAGATTAGATTTATTTTCTTACCTATTGTCCAAGAAAAAGCCACACAAAAAAAAGTTAGATCTGTTCATCCTTTATCCAAGCCAGTCTGAGCCTTTGCAATTTTCTATTCACTGCTTGCATAGTTGAATTATCGGTTGCATCGTCGTGTCAGTTGCTGGTCTTAGCGTCTAGTTCCTTTAGAGTTTCGAGTTCTGTTCACATTAGTCACGCCGCTGCTGCATCATTATTCCTTCCACTGTCCACCATCCCATCTATTAATTTCCACCACGTGCTACGCACTGTTCATTGTCATAATCATAGTTGAGGTCATTCACATCTTCGCCTGATCCAATCTGCATCTTATCTAGTTTGTCTTGGAAAGAAAAAAAAAGATAGAAAAAAAAAGAGAAAAAAAGGAAAGAAAAAAAAAGAAAAAGAGGGAGAAGAAAAAGAAAAGAAAAAAGCGTGAGAAAAAAAAGAGAGAAGAAAAAAAATTGGATCTATCTAGAATCAATCTCGTACCTGAATTCGGATTGGAATCTGTTTTGCGCACTGTTCAGTAAAACAGGTGTATCTTCCTCATACGAAGTCCGTTTTGGCTCCGTGAGTACTCAAATTGAAGATAGCGACGAGCCGCATCTAAATAGTTGCAGAAGCTAGTTCAATATTTGACACCTCAAAATCGGCTTCTAAATAGGTCTTTTTGCCCTCCGAAGTTCGTGAACACAGCTTCTTCCAATTTTTCAGGCCAGTTTTAGAATTCTTTGACTCCTCATATCAACTCGGAATTGAGTGATTCTTTTTGCATTGGAAAGCTTGAGTTAGAGCATTCTTTGATAGAATTTATCAGAAAATTGTCTCAAACTTTTCAAGAGGAAAGTTGGAGAGAGAGTAGTTGTATATCCTGCTTGGCAGTTGTTTTTCATCATTATCTTCACTTCCGTTGTGATCTTCACTTATATCTTGCTGTCAAGAGCTACTTAGTATCCTTCATTGATGCTAGTTGTGCTACACCGTGACCTTATTAGTGTTCTAGGCTCGCGTCTCTAGTCCGGTCTAGCCTAGGACCAGCACAGTACCGTCGTTGAGCGTTTATTCAACATTGCATCTTTGAATTGATTATTGCTAATCTTTTGCTACCATATATAGCCAACCCAGCTCCACATATTTCTACACCGTGTATACGTACGCTCCCCTGACAATCGCTTTACTCAATATTCGGAGTTACTTGACACCGCTGGTTGCCGATCACCGCCTGCTGCATGGTAAGAACTTGTAAGACATTGATATTTGCTTTACTGTGAGCGTTTTACCACCACATCCTAGTAGTTATAGGAACATTATTTTTGGGTTTTGTTTCTTGTTCTACTAATCATGACAGGATCCAGAGTCAATTCATGGGCTTTGTCAATCGCGGGAGACGTGCCACCACCTTTGCAAATACCACAACCGTCACGAGAGGTGCACAAACATCCAAATGCACATGATCA
>NW_021305061.1:30060-47897 GCF_002162155.2 Triticum dicoccoides
CTACATCACCTCCACCATGTGACACATCGCCCCCGAGAGTGGCTACATCATCTGAGTTGATCATAAGAGGTAATGACAAAGCTACTGATCTTCCATCTCTACATGAGAATGATGAATGCCTTGTCAATTTGAATGCACCATCTGATGAGCTACCCACTACTTTGATCACACCACCTATTTTAGAGGACTACGTTGATAATTTGACTTTGCCATGTGATCAAACAACTGAAATGCCAACAATTTTGAGTGCACCCATTGAATTAACTATTGATGCAAAAGAACCAATGTTTAATCATTTTGATATGACCTCTAATCTTCGTGATGATTCTGTGTTGAATGACTTATTGCATGTTTGCTTATTTAAGCATGTTGTAGCATGTAAATTTGATGCAAGTAAGGTTTATTCACCAATGTTGGGATGGTTTAATGATGAACATTGTCAATCTTTTGAAATGAATAAGAGCTTCACTTATATGTGCAAACTGAGTTGCAATATTTTCATGCCTTCTACTTCTTGTGCTAATTTTTTGGCTTTAGATTTTATGAACTATGCAAGTTACTCATCTATTCATGTGTCATATATGCAAAAATCAAGGGAAGTAAAAATGGATGACATATACATATACAACATGTACACCTTGTCTCTTTTGTTAGCCACATTTCAGATTAAGCAACGCCGAGGACGGCTTTATTTTCAAGAAGGTGATGAGGACATCAATACAATTGTTACACCCACAGCCCCTGCTGTTATACATACTGGACCAATTACTAGAGCTCGTGCACGCCAACTAAATTACCAGGTACTTTCGTTTCTTGGTAATGATTCTAATGTTCATGAGAATATGATGCTGCCTAAATTGGATACATTTGTTTTGCTTACAAATGAAGGGCCTAGCTTGGAGAAGGATGAACATTGGAGCAAGAACAAGCATGGAGATGATGGCATGCGCAAGGGAAACAAGAACGGAGTTACAAGTGATGATTTCAGGACTTTGAAGCCACCATAATGGGTGCATGAAGCCTTGGACGAAATATACAAGATGCCACTTCATAAATTTCGTCCCGAGGCTATTTTAGGTGCTGCGTCACCTTATTATTGGGCCAGGCCCATATAATTTCGAAATACATAAGTATAGGCTATTTTTAGAGTCCGTATGTGTGGGGAAACAAGAGATAGGGTTGATTTCGGACCCCTCCACCAAGGGCCACGAAATTCCCCCCCTCTTCCTCCATATATACAGCCCTTAGGGCATCGTTTAGACTTTGGGTTTTGTTTAGATTAAAAGTTCGCCATAGCTGCAACTTCGCGTACTTCGTTTGTGTTCAACGACCAGACAAAGGCGTCACAGAACCCCACCTTGATCAATAAAGCTTTCATCTTATATTCGCAATATCCAGATTGCAATCTTAGTTTCTTGCTTGTTCTTCGTTTGCTCGCAGGAAACAGACCCTCGTGGTCAGGTTGATCGTGCTCCGGCGTGGTCAATAACCTCTCGGAGTTGGTTTAGCGATTGCTAAGGCGCGACGTCCTCGCACGTTCGTAGTCGGATCGTCAAAGTCGACTTCCACCAAAGCGAAATCCACCATCTCATCGAAAGACGGGACACCTTTGCCTCTATCAGTTAAGGTTGCGGTTGGTTCTTTCACTGGTTATGCTTTGGTTTGGTGGAGTGAATATTGTCGGTTACACCCTGATTATATACCTACTACTTGGGATGATTTGAAACTTGCCATGCGACATACTTTCGTCCCTGCTTATTATACTCGTGACATGATTAAGAAGTTGCAACACTTAAAACAAGGTAGTGAAACTGTAACAAAATATTATGATGATTTACAAACTACCTTGTTGCATTCCTCTTTAGAAGAAAGTGAAGATGATTTTATGGATAGATTTTGGGGAGGATTAAACCGTGATATTCAAGAGATACTAATTCATGAAGAGTGTTATCCTATGGACCATTTGTTTCATCTTGCTTGCAAAGCTGAACAGGAAATAAAACGACGTGTTGGCCACGAGGAGAACAAGCGCACGGTGCATATTCCAAGAGTTGATATGATTATTCCTTCAACTACTAGGCATACTATGACAACCACATCCGTTGTTGTCAGGACTACATCACCTCCACCATGTGACACATCGCCCCCGAGAGTGGCTACATCATCTGAGTTGATCATAAGAGGTAATGACAAAGCTACTGATCTTCCATCTCTACATGAGAATGATGAATGCCTTGTCAATTTGAATGCACCATCTGATGAGCTACCCACTACTTTGATCACACCACCTATTTTAGAGGACTACGTTGATAATTTGACTTTGCCATGTGATCAAACAACTGAAATGCCAACAATTTTGAGTGCACCCATTGAATTAACTATTGATGCAAAAGAACCAATGTTTAATCATTTTGATATGACCTCTAATCTTCGTGATGATTCTGTGTTGAATGACTTATTGCATGTTTGCTTATTTAAGCATGTTGTAGCATGTAAATTTGATGCAAGTAAGGTTTATTCACCAATGTTGGGATGGTTTAATGATGAACATTGTCAATCTTTTGAAATGAATAAGAGCTTCACTTATATGTGCAAACTGAGTTGCAATATTTTCATGCCTTCTACTTCTTGTGCTAATTTTTTGGCTTTAGATTTTATGAACTATGCAAGTTACTCATCTATTCATGTGTCATATATGCAAAAATCAAGGGAAGTAAAAATGGATGACATATACATATACAACATGTATACCTTGTCTCTTTTGTTAGGCACATTTCAGATTAAGCAACGCCGAGGACGGCTTTATTTTCAAGAAGGGGAGGATGATGAGGACATGACTACCTTGGATATGACCAAAAATATTGCATATATGCATATTTGTCAGGTGATTTCTAGTGCAAACTATTCAATAATCTATTTATGTTATCCAGAACAAAAATACTTCACACACTTTTGTGTTTTGTCTAATTGCAGGTGTATGGGACATTTGTACAATCCACATATGAAGATAAGGAAGAAAGAGATGTTTATTTGCTGTCCAAAAAGTTCTCTCACGTCACTTTTGGCCCAAGAGAAGATAGAGTCCAAGTTTCTCACGTTCTGGATTCAGATTCGGACTGCACAGACATACCTGACTCAAAACGCACACAACTTTTTCATACGGACTCCAAATTGGGTGATTCTTTTTTTGCTGGAAACTAGATTTCGTGCACTTTCCAACCCAATTGGAATCACCTTCAAATTCGTCCAGAGCGTTGAGTTGTAGACGAAACAATCTGATGCTGCAGCAGAATCCGAGTCAAACTACAAGTCCAAAGGTGTTACATCACCTCCACTTGGGCCTATTGGCCTTGTACGACCTAGATTTAGTTTTAGGCTGCCTTGGGACGTTCTGCCACCTCCTTGGCCGCCACCCCTTGCTCCTATATAAGTAGATCCATCTAGTAGCTTTTTCCTTGGGATTTGTTTAGTTAAAAGTTAGCCATTGCAACTTCGTGTACTTCGTTTGTGTCCAACGACCAGACCAAGACCGCTTCCGGATCCCCACCATTATCAATACTTCATATATATTTGCAATATTCAGATTGCTTTATCATATTCTTGCTCGTTCTTCGATTGCTTGCAGGAATAGACCTTCGTGGTCAGGCTGACCGTGCTTCCAGCATCGTCAGTAACCTCAGGAGATTGGTTTAGCGATTGCTAAGGCGCAACGTCGTGCACGTTTGTAGTCGGATCGTCAAAGTCGTCTCCACCAAATCGATAGTTATCATCTCATCGAAAGATCGGGACCCTCGCCTCTATCATGGGGGATCTTCTCCGAAGAGGTCCTGAACTCCGAGGAGAAGTATCCAAGTGGATGAGCAAAGGCTCTCTCACAAATATGAGCTAATCCAGTGCTAACCCTAATACGAAGCTAGGAGAAGAGTATATATAGTGCTAAGTCACGAAGGGGTAAGTGCACTGCGCAGGCAGGCCGGTAGTACCGGTCAGGGGGCCGGTAGTACCGCTGAGAGCTCCTGAGGGGCGCTAGTTCCGGTCGCGGAAGGCGGTACTATCGCTGGGGGTCGGGCGCTGGCTTCTGGAGGTGGGTGTCGAAGGAGCCATCGATTGTACCTGAGGTTGGGGCGGTTGTTCCGGTCTTTGGGCAGAAACCGGTAGAACCGGTGCTGTACCGGCCTTGCACCGCTTGCTCACAGAATAGCGGCCGGTTGTTGGGCGGTGGCTGGCCGGTTGTTCCGCCCGGGCGGTGGTTGGGCGGTTGTACCGGTCCTCCCAGGCTGGGTGGAATGCCTCCTTGATCTGGATGTCCATCTTGCACCACTCCTTCTCCTTGGCTGCTTTCATGGTACCTGAGCACACAAAGTGTCTCCGTTTGAGGTAGTAGCCATGTCTCAAATGGGTCAAAGGGAAATTCAACAAGGAGAGAGTTAACCTCGTATTGGATGGCACGTGCTCGAGCTCTTGTCATGGGTCCTCTTGGAGCAAGTGTAGTCGAAGTAGAGTCCATGGGGCTGATGGAAGGATGCTCCGCATCACAAGTGGATGAGCAAGGCTCTCACACAAAATATGAGCTAAACCTATGCTACCCTAAAAAGAAGATGGGGGCATCCTATTTATAGTCTTAGTGCAAATGGAAGTCAAAATGAAGGGATACAAGGGCTCCAGCCCGCAGGTTTGGTCACTCAGGATTCGGACGTCCGGAAGGCGTCGGACGTCCGGAGGCTCGGGACGGTCCGGTCGTCCGGATGCGTTGGGACGTCCGTAGATTCAGCTCTGTCGTGGGCGTGTCGGTCGTCCTTAGAGGGTCGGTCGTCTGTAGAGGGTCGGTCGTTCGGGGCTTCAGGAGGGTCCGGACGTTCGGAGGCTATCGGTCGTCCGTAGTTTCGGCTCGGGTGCTTGTCGTCCGGTCGTCCGGTCCACTCCGGGCGTCCGTAGTTTCGGCTCGGGTGCTTGTCGTCCGGTCGTCCGGTCCACTCCGGGCGTCCGTAGATTTGGTTCGGGTGACGAAGTGTCGGACGTCCGGAGGGGTCCGGTCGTCCGTGTCCTGGGACTCGTCGGACGTCCGGACACTGTCGGTCGTCCGACACCTGTAGCTTCACGGCAGCTCTTCTTCTTGTTCATCATGATTGGGGTCCTCGCCGCTTTGGCTCTTGGGGGTCGCTGTTCTGTGGATCGTTTCCAGGCACCTGATAACACACAGAGTTTCTGAATGAGGTAGTAGCCATGTCTCGTGAGTAGGAATAGGAAGTTCGGAGAGGAGCGGGTTCACCTTATCTTCAATGGCCTTAGCTCGGGCTCGTGTCATGGGTCCAAGAGGTGTTGAGGGAGATGTAGGCATGTCCATGGGGATGAGTGAGTGATGAGGACATCAATACCATTGTTACACCCACAGTCCCTACTGCTACATATACGGGACCAATTACTAGAGCTCGCGCACGCCAATTAAATTATCAGGTACTTTCGTTTCTTGGTAATGATTCTAATGTTCATGAGAATATGATGCTGCCTAAATTGGATACATTTGTTTTGCTTACAAATGAAGGGCCTAGCTTGGAGAAGGATGAACATTGGAGCAAGAACAAGCATGGAGATGATGCCATGCGCAAGGGGAACAAGAACGGAGTTACAAGTGATGATTTCAGGACTTTGAAGCCACCATAATGGGTGCATGAAACCTTGGACGAAATATACAAGATGCCACTTCATAAATTTCGTCCCGAGGCTATTATAGGTGCTGTCTCACCTTTTTATTGGGCCAGGCCCATGTAATTTCGAAATACATAAGTATAGGCTATTTTTAGAGTCCGTATGTGTGGGGAAACAAGAGATAGGGTTGATTTCGGACCCCTCCACCAAGGGCCACGAAATTCCCCTCTCTTCCTCCATATATACAGCCCTTAGGGCACCGTTTAGATTTTGGGTTTTGTTTAGATTAAAGTTCGCCATAGCTGCAACTACGCGTACTTCGTTTGTGTTCAACGACCAGACAAAGGCGTCACAGAACCCCACCTTGATCAATAAAGCTTTCATCTTATATTCGCAATATCCAGATTGCAATCTCAGTTTCTTGCTTGTTCTTCGTTTGCTTGCAGGAAATAGACCCTCGTGGTCAGGTTGATCGTGCTCCGGCGTGGTCAATAACCTCTTGGAGTTGGTTTAGCGATTGCTAAGGCGCGACGTCCTCGCACGTTCGTAGTCGGATCGTCAAAGTCGACTGCCACCAAAGCGATATCCATCATCTCATCGAAAGACGGGACACCTTTGCCTCTATCAAGTGGTATCAGATTTCCAGGTTGCTCGATGAGATTTTACAGTTTTTCGTAGTTTAGATCGAGTCTGTTCTTCATACCTATAGTCCACGAAAAAGCCAAAAAAAATTAGGGTTAGTTCATCCCATCCGAACCAATCTGAGCCTTGCATAATCTTTTCTGTATTTGCTTTGTTGAATTTGCGGTTGCATCGTCGTGTCCAGTTGCTGGTCTTAGTGTCTAGTCTTTTAGAGTTTCGAGTTCTGTTCACAGGTTGTCACGTCGCCGCTGGCATATATCACCACCGCATCATCATCGTCGCTGTTGCCATATACCACCACCACATATTCACCGCCAATCCGAATCCATATACGCCACCACATATCCGCCGCCATCACGCCAATCCGAGTTCACCTGCAACATATATCCGCCACCTGTCCGTGTTCCACCAGATTCATCTCCGCCACCAGTCCGAGTTCCACCAGATTCATCTCCGCCACCAGTCCTAGACCGAGTCTAGTAATTGTTGCATTGTTCTCGATTTCCAGATCACGCGATACTCCGAGTCATGACAAAGAAGGACTCCCCAACTTCCGAGCCATCCGTAGAAGAAAAATAGTTCCAATTTCAAAAAAAAAACTAAGTCTGGAAAATTCTGGCTAGGCAGTTTTTAGACCATTTGTAGACTTTTTCGAAAAAAAATTGTTGCGGAGCAAAAAAAAAGAGGAAAAAAAGTGCAAAAAAAAGAGAAAAAAAAATTCAGAGTGTGCTCCTCCCTTGTTTACGTGCTGTGCCGTGATTTTGTTGGTGTTCTAGGCTCGCGTCTCTAGCACAATCTAGCCTAGGACCAGCACAGTACCATCGTTGAGCGTTTATTCAACTTTGGATCTCTGAATTGATTACTGCTGACCCTTTTTCCTACCATATTATAAGCCTTCCCAGCTCCACATACATCTACGTCGTGCGTTTGACTCTCCCTGGTAATCGCTCTATCCAAGCTTTGAGAGTTTTGACTACAACGGTTGCCGATCACCGCCTGTTGCTGGGTAAGAACTGGTAAGAATTTGAGTTTTGCTTGACGGATTTGTGACACCCACCACCACCACTTGTTAGTAGTCTGTAGGATCATATTCTTGTGTGTTTCTATTGCTGCTAACCATGCCAGGATCACAAGCCGACGAGATTGACTAGGAGAATTTATCGAACAAGGAGCTTCATGATAAGTTTTAGCAAATGATGACTGAACAGGTGCAAGATGTGCTGAACAATTTTGAAGAGGCCATGGAGAAGATCACTGGCCTTGAGAAGACGTTCGAAACAAAGCTCGATAACAAGTTTAATGAATTGCTCGCGCGTCTTCCACCACCACCACCCGCTGCACCTAACGCACCTCTCCAACAACAACAACAACAACAACGACTACCTCCACATCGCGAAACAGACCTTCGCTGAGCGAGTCGTGTTCCTCTTGCGTTTGGCCAAACTGTTGGTGCTGCTGTTGATACTTCTGTTGCTCCTGCTGCTGATGCAGAGGAGGATGATTATGTGGGAGATTATGAGGATGAGGTTGATCAAAATCAGCACTACGTGCAGCCACCTGCACCACCAGCAGCAGGTCGACCTCAGGTATATATTCGTAATGGTAGGCCTGCACCACCACCTCAGGTATGAGATGATGTCCATATTCCTAAACTAAAATTGAATATTCCACCATTTGAGGGTAGATATGTTCCTGATATATATCTTACTTGGGAGTTAGAAACTGAACAACGATTTACATGTTTACAATATCCTGAGGAGAGACGAGTTGCTGCTGCTGTTTGTGCTTTCACTAGTTTTGCATGTGTATGGTGGTCTGAACATTGTTGATTATATCCTATTCCAACTACTTGGGCTGCTTTGAAAACTGCTATGCGTACTCGTTGGGTTCCACCATATTATCAACGTGAATTGCTTCAAAAATTACAGCGTTTAAGACAAGGGAAAAATTCTGTAGAAGAATATTATCAGGAATTACAAATTGGCATGATTAGATGTGGTATTGGTGAGGAGAATGAAGCTATGCTTGCACGTTTTCTGGGTGGATTAAATAGAGAGATTCAGACCATTCTTGATAGAGGCAAAGGTGTCCCGTCTTTCGATGAGATGATGGATATCGCTTTGGTGGAAGTCGACTTTGACGATCCGACTACGAACGTGCGAGGACTTCGCGCCTTAGCAATCGCTAAACCAACTCCGAGAGGTTATTGACCACGCCGGAGCACGATCAACCTGACCACGAGGGTCTGTTTCCTGCGAGCAAACGAAGAACAAGCAAGAAACTAAGATTGCAATCTGGATATTGCGAATATAAGATGAAAGCTTTATTGATCAAGGTGGGGTTCTGTGACGCCTTTGTCTGGTCGTTGAACACAAACGAAGTACGCGAAGTTGCAGCTATGGCGAACTTTTAATCTAAACAAAACCCAAAGTCTAAACGATGCCCTAAGGGCTGTATATATGGAGGAAGAGAGGGGAATTTCGTGGCCCTTGGTGGAGGGGTCCGAAATCAACCCTATCTCTTGTTTCCCCACACATACGGACTCTAAAAATAGCCTATACTTATGTATTTCGAAATTACATGGGCCTGGCCCAATAATAAGGTGACGCAGCACCTAAAATAAACTCGGGATGAAATTTATGAAGTGGCATCTTGTATATTTCGTCCATGGCTTCATGCACCCATTATGGTGGCTTCAAAGTCCTGAAATCATCACTTGTAACTCCGTTCTTGTTCCCCTTGCGCATGGCATCATCTCCATGCTTGTTCTTGCTCCAATGTTCATCCTTCTCCAAGCTAGGCCCTTCATTTGTAAGCAAAACAAATGTATCCAATTTAGGCAGCATCATATTCTCATGAACATTAGAATCATTACCAAGAAACGAAAGTACCTGATAATTTAATTGGCGTGCGCGAGCTCTAGTAATTGGTCCCGTATATGTAGCAGTAGGGGCTATGGGTGTAACAATGGTATTGATGTCCTCATCAATTATAGACTATAAGGAGTATACTAATATCACTCGTTTATTCCATCTTGCTTGTAAAGCTGAACGTGAAGTGCAGGATCGACAAGCATTGGGGCGAACTAACTTTTCTGCAGGCCGACCTTCATCATGGACACCACGTGCATCTTCTACTTCAACTGCACCAGCACCTCCATCCGGTGCCACCTCCAGCCGTGATACAAGAAAACAGGCACAACCACCATTATCTGCCAAGACCGCACCTGCGGGGCCTGCATAGCGTTCTTCTTCTTCCATGGCATCAACAGGGCACACAAGTGATATTATTTGTCGTCGTTGTAAGGGAGGAGGTCATTATGCGAGAGAATGCAAATCTTCGCGTGTGATGATTGCTACCGCGGATGGTGGATATGAGTCCGCTAGTGACTATGATGAGGAGACTTTGGCTCTTATTACACATGAAGAACATGGTGGAGATGATTCTGATCATGAGACGCAATACATGGCTCCTGAAGACGCTGACAGGTATGAGTGTTTAGTTGCTCAACGTGTTTTGAGTGTGCAGGTCACACAAGCTGAGCAAAATCAGAGGCACAATTTGTTCCATACCAAGGGAGTTGTGAAAGAACGTTCTGTCCGCGTCATCATAGATGGAGGGAGCTGCAACAACTTGGCTAGCATGGAGATGGTGGAGAAGCTTTCTCTCACCACAAGACCACATCCACATCCTCACTACATCCAATGGTTGAACAACAGCGGCAAGGTTAAGGTAACACGTACTGTTCGTGTGCATTTTAGTATCTCTACATATGCTGATTATGTTGATTGTGATGTGGTACCTATGCAAGCATGTTCCTTATTACTTGGTTGATAGAGGCAAAGGTGTCCCATCTTTCGATGAGATGATGGATATCGCTTTGGTGGCAGTCGACTTTGACGATCCGACTACGAACGTGCGAGGACGTCGCGCCTTAGCAATCGCTAAACCAACTTCGAGAGGTTATTGACCACACCGGAGCACGATCAACCTGACAACGAGGGTCTGTTTCCTGCGAGCAAACGAAGAACAAGCAAGAAACTGAGATTGCAATCTAGATATTGCGAATATAAGATGAAAGCTTTATTGATCTAGGTGGGGTTCTGTGACGCCTTTGTCTGGTCGTTGAACAGAAACGAAGTACGCGAAGTTGCAGCTATGGCGAACTTTTAATCTAAACAAAACCCAAAGTCTAAACGATGCCCTAAGGGCTGTATATATGGAGAAAGAGGGGGGGAATTTCGTGGCCCTTGGTGGAGGGGTCCGAAATCAACCCTATCTCTTGTTTCCCCACACATACGGACTCTAAAAATAGCCTATACTTATGTATTTCGAAATTACATGGGCCTGGCCCAATAATAAGGTGACGCAGCACCTAAAATAGCCTCGGGACGAAATTTATGAAGTGGCATCTTGTATATTTCGTCCAAGGCTTCATGCACCCATTATGGTGGCTTCAAAGTCCTGAAATCATCACTTGTAACTCCGTTCTTGTTTCCCTTGCGCATGCCATCATCTCCATGCTTGTTCTTGCTCCAATGTTCATCCTTCTCCAAGCTAGGCCCTTCATTTGTAAGCAAAACAAATGTATCCAATTTAGGCAGCATCATATTCTCATGAACATTAGAATCATTACCAAGAAACGAAAGTACCTGGTAATTTAGTTGGCGTGCACGAGCTGTTTTGAAGAATAATAAGAAAATGTGGGAGGAATGCTTGCCTCATATTGAATTTGCTTATAATCGTTCATTGCATTCTACTACTAAGATGTGCCCTTTTGAAGTTGTGTATGGTTTCCTACCTCGTGCACCTATTGATTTGTTGCCTCTTCCATCTTCGGAGAAGGTTAATTTTGATGCTAAACAACGTGCTGAATTGATTTTAAAAATGCATGAGTTAACTAAGGAAAACATTGAGCGCATGAATGCTAAATATAAACTTGCTGGAGATAAGGGTAGAAAACATGTTGTGTTTGCACCTGGAGATCTTGTTTGGTTACATTTGCGTAAGGATAGATTTCCTGATTTGCGCAAATCAAAGTTAATGCCACGTGCTGATGGTCCCTTTAAGGTGTTAGAGAAAATAAATGATAATGCATATAAACTTGAGCTGCCTGCAGATTTTGGGGTTAGTCCCACTTTTAACATTGCAGATTTGAAGCCTTATTTGGGTGAGGAAGATGAACTTCCGTCGAGGACGACTTCATTTCAAGAAGGGGAGGATGATGAGGACATCAATACAATTGTTACAGCCACAACCCCTGCTGCTATACATACTGGACCAATTACTAGAGCTCGTGCACGCCAACTAAATTACCAGGTACTTTCGTTTCTTGGTAATGATTCTAATGTTCATGAGAATATGATGCTGCCTAAATTGGATACATTTGTTTTGCTTACAAATGAAGGGCCTAGCTTGGAGAAGGATGAACATTGGAGCCAGAACAAGCATGGAGATGATGGCATGCGCAAGGGAAACAAGAACAGAGTTACAAGTGATGATTTCAGGACTTTGAAGCCACCATAATGGGTGCATGAAGCCTTGGACGAAATATACAAGATGCCACTTCATAAATTTCGTCCCGAGGCTATTTTAGGTGCTGCGTCACCTTATTATTGGGCCAGTCCCATGTAATTTCGAAATACATAAGTATAGGCTATTTTTAGAGTCCGTATGTGTGGGGAAACAAGAGATGGGGTTGATTTCGGACCCCTCCACCAAGGGCCACGAAATTCCCCCCCTCTTCCTCCATATATACAGCCCTTAGGGCATCGTTTAGACTTTGGGTTTTGTTTAGATTAAAAGTTCGCCATAGCTGCAACTTCGCGTACTTCGTTTGTGTTCAACGACCAGACAAAGGCGTCACAGAACCCCACCTTGATCAATAAAGCTTTCATCTTATATTCGCAATATCCAGATTGCAATCTCAGTTTCTTGCTTGTTCTTCGTTTGCTCGCAGGAAACAGACCCTCGTGGTCAGGTTGATCGTGCTCCGGCGTGGTCAATAACCTCTCGGAGTTGGTTTAGCGATTGCTAAGGCGCGACGTCCTCGCACGTTCGTAGTCGGATCGTCAAAGTCGACTTCCACCAAAGCAAAATCCACCATCTCATCGAAAGACGGGACACCTTTGCCTCTATCAAGTTTCCAACAAAAAAAGAATCACCCAATTCGGAGTCCGTATGAAAAACTTGTGTGCGTTTTGAGTCAGGTATGTCTATGCAGTCCGAATCTGAATCCAGAACGTGAGAGACTTGGACTCTATCTTCTCTTGGGCCAAAAGTGACGTGAGAGAACTTTTTGGACAGCAAATAAACATCTCTTTCTTCCTTATCTTCATATGTGGATTGTACAAATGTCCCATACACCTGCAATTAGACAAAACACAAAAATGTGTGAAGTATTTTTGTTCTGGATAACATAAATAGATTATTGAATAGTTTGCACTAGAAATCACCTGACAAATATGCATATATGCAATATTTTTGGTCATATCCAAGGTAGTCATGTCCTCATCATTAGGGCTGTTTTGAAGAATAATAAGAAAATGTGGGAGGAATGCTTGCCTCATATTGAATTTGCTTATAATCGTTCATTGCATTCTACTACTAAGATGTGCCCTTTTGAAGTTGTGTATGGTTTCCTACCTCGTGCACCTATTGATTTGTTGCCTCTTCCATCTTCGAAGAAGGTTAATTTTGATGCTAAACAACGTGCTGAATTGATTTTAAAAATGCATGAGTTAACTAAGGAAAACATTGAGCGTATGAATGCTAAATATAAACTTGCTGGAGATAAGGGTAGAAAACATGTTGTGTTTGCACCTGGAGATCTTGTTTGGTTACATTTGCGTAAGGATAGATTTCCTGATTTGCGCAAATCAAAGCTAATGCCACGTGCTGATGGTCCCTTTAAGGTGTTAGAGAAAATAAATGATAATGCATATAAACTTGAGCTGCCTGCAGATTTTGGGGTTAGTCCCACTTTTAACATTGCAGATTTGAAGCCTTATTTGGGTGAGGAGGATGAACTTCCGTCGAGGACGACTTCATTTCAAGAAGGGGAGGATGATGAGGACATCAATACAATTGTTACACCCACAACCCCTGCTGCTATACATACTGGACCAATTACTAGAGCTCGTGCACGCCAACTAAATTACCAGGTACTTTCGTTTCTTGGTAATGATTCTAATGTTCATGAGAATATGATGCTGCCTAAATTGGATACATTTGTTTTGCTTACAAATGAAGGGCCTAGCTTGGAGAAGGATGAACATTGGAGCAAGAACAAGCATGGAGATGATGGCATGCGCAAGGGGAACAAGAACAGAGTTACAAGTGATGATTTCAGGACTTTGAAGCCACCATAATGGGTGCATGAAGCCTTGGACGAAATATACAAGATGCCACTTCATAAATTTCGTCCCGAGGCTATTTTAGGTGCTGCGTCACCTTATTATTGGGCCAGGCCCATGTAATTTCGAAATACATAAGTATAGGCTATTTTTAGAGTCCGTATGTGTGGGGAAACAAGAGATAGGGTTGATTTCGGACTCCTCCACCAAGGGCCACGAAATTCCCCCCTCTTCCTCCATATATACAGCCCTTAGGGCATCGTTTAGACTTTGGGTTTTGTTTAGATTAAAAGTTCGCCATAGCTGCAACTTCGCGTACTTCGTTTGTGTTCAACGACCAGACAAAGGCGTCACAGAACCCCATCCTTGATCAATAAAGCTTTCATCTTATATTCGCAATATCCAGATTGCAATCTTAGTTTCTTGCTTGTTCTTCGTTTGCTCGCAGGAAACAGACCCTCGTGGTCAGGTTGATCGTGCTCCGGCGTGGTCAATAACCTCTCGGAGTTGGTTTAGCGATTGCTAAGGCGCGACGTCCTCGCACGTTCGTAGTCGGATTGTCAAAGTCGACTTCCACCAAAGCGAAATCCACCATCTCATCGAAAGACGGGACACCTTTGCCTCTATCAACATGTTTTCTACCCTTATCTCCAGCAAGTTTATATTTAGCATTCATACGCTCAATGTTTTCCTTAGTTAACTCATGCATTTTTAAAATCAATTCAGCACGTTGTTTAGCATCAAAATTAACCTTCTCCGAAGATGGAAGAGGCAACAAATCAATAGGTGCACGAGGTAGGAAACCATACACAACTTCAAAAGGGCACATCTTAGTAGTAGAATGCAATGAACGATTATAAGCAAATTCAATATGAGGCAAGCATTCCTCCCACATTTTCTTATTATTCTTCAAAACAGCCCTAAGCATAGTAGACAACGTTCTATTGACTACTTCAGTTTGTCCATCAGTTTGGGGGTGACAAGTAGTACTAAAAAGCAGTTTAGTCCCCAACTTAGCCCATAAACATCTCCAAAAGTGGCTAAGAAATTTAGTATCACGATCTGAAACAATAGTATTTGGCACACCATGCAAGCAAATAATTTCGCGAAAGAACAAATCAGCAACATTAACAGCATCATCGCTTTTATGACATGGTATAAAGTGTGCCATTTTCGAGAATCTATCCACGACAACAAATATGCTATCCCTCCCCTTCTTTGTTCGAGGTAAACCTAAAACAAAGTCCATAGATATATCCTCCCAAGGAACACTAGGTACAGGCAAAGGCATATATAAACCATGAGGATTGAGTCGTGACTTAGCTCTTTGACATGTAGTGCAGCGAGCAATAAAACACTCAACATCCCGTCTCATCTTTGGCCAAAAGAAATGTGTAGCAAGTACGTCCTCCGTCTTCTTCACGCCAAAGTGTCCCATTAATCCTCCTCCATGCGCCTCCTGCAACAACAAAAGACGAACGGAGCTAGCTGGAATGCATAGCTTGTTAGCACGAAACACAAATCCATCGTTAACAACAAACTTGTTCCACATTCTTCCTTCTTTACAATTCTGCATTACATCTTTAAAATCAGCATCATGCACATATTGATCTTTGATGGTCTCCAAACCAAATATTTTGAAGTCAAGTTGTGAAAGCATAGTATAGCGACGAGACAATGCATCAGCCATAACATTTTCTTTTCCCTTCTTGTGTTTAATGACATAAGGGAAAGTCTCAATGAATTCAACCCATTTAGCATGTCTACGATTCAGTTTAGCTTGACTTTTAATATGTTTCAAAGATTCATGATCAGAATGTATAACAAATTCTTTGGGCCATAAATAATGTTGCCATGTTTCTAAAGTCCGAACAAGAGCATATAATTCTTTATCATAAGTAGAATAATTCAGACTAGGCCCACTCAATTTTTCAGAAAAGTATGCAACGGGTTTGCCATCTTGTAATAACACACCTCCTAATCCAATTCCACTAGCATCACATTCAAGCTCAAAAGTCTTATTAAAATCAGGAAGTTGGAGTAAAGGAGCATGTGTCAACTTATCTTTCAATACGGAGAAGGCTTCTTCCTGTGCGGTACCCCAAAGAAAAGGCACATCCTTCTTTGTAAGCTCATTGAGAGGTGCAGCAATGGTGCTGAAATCTCTCACAAAACGCCTATAGAATCCAGCGAGGCCAAGAAAACTCCTCACTTGTGTGACCGTTTTGGGCTGCGGCCAACTCTCAATAGCTTCAATCTTGGCTTTATCAACTTCAATTCCCTGTGGAGTAACAACATAGCCAAGAAAAGATACTCGGTCGGTGCAAAAGGTGCACTTCCCAAGGTTACCAAACAAACGTGCATCACATAGAGCAATAAAAACAGCACGTAAATGTTCCAAATGTTCTTCCAAAGATCTGCTATAAATCAGTATATCATCAAAATAGACTACCACAAATCGTCCAATGAAAGCACGTAAAACTTCGTTCATTAGTCTCATGAAAGTACTAGGCGCATTAGTTAACCCAAAAGGCATGACTAACCACTCATATAATCCAAACTTAGTTTTAAATGTTGTTTTCCATTCATCTCCCAATTTCATACGAATTTGATGGTAGCCACTACGCAAATCAACTTTGGAGAATATTGTAGAGCCACTCAATTCATCAAGCATATCATCTAGCCTAGGAATAGGATGACGATAACGAATAGTAATGATAGAGGCAAAGGTGTCCCGTCTTTCGATGAGATGATGGATATCGCTTTGGTGGAAGTCGACTTTGACGATCCGACTACGAACGTGCGAGGACGTCGCGCCTTAGCAATCGCTAAACCAACTCCGAGAGGTTATTGACCACGCCGGAGCACGATCAACCTGACCACGAGGGTCTGTTTCCTGCGAGCAAACGAAGCACAAGCAAGAAACTGAGATTGCAATCTGGATATTGCGAATATAAGATGAAAGCTTTATTGATCAAGGTGGGGTTCTGTGACGCCTTTGTCTGGTCGTTGAACACAAACGAAGTACGTGAAGTTGCAGCTATGGCGAACTTTTAATCTAAACAAAACCCAAAGTCTAAACGATGCCCTAAGGGCTGTATATATGGAGGAAGAGGGGGGAATTTCGTGGCCCTTGGTGGAGGGGTCCGAAATCAACCCTATCTCTTGTTTCCCCACACATACGGACTCTAAAAATAGCCTATACTTATGTATTTCGAAATTACATGGGCCTGGCCCAATAATAAGGTGACGCGGCACCTAAAATAGCCTCGGGACGAAATTTATGAAGTGGCATCTTGTATATTTCGTCCAAGGCTTCATGCACCCATTATGGTGGCTTCAAAGTCCTGAAATCATCACTTGTAACTCCGTTCTTGTTCCCCTTGCGCATGCCATCATCTCCATGCTTGTTCTTGCTCCAATGTTCATCCTTCTCCAAGCTAGGCCCTTCATTTGTAAGCAAAACAAATGTATCCAATTTAGGCAGCATCATATTCTCATGAACATTAGAATCATTACCAAGAAACGAAAGTACCTGATGAGGACATCAATACAATTGTTACACCCACAGCCCCTGCTGCTATACATACTGGACCAATTACTAGAGCTCGTGCACGCTAACTAAATTACCAGGTACTTTCGAGTTCTGGTCATAAGTTGTCACGCCGCCGCCGCACCATCATCATCGCCCCTGCCATCTACCACCACCGCTTATCCGCCACCGCTTCGAATCCGTATCCATATACCACCACAGCTATCATATACCACCACCGCTGCCATCTACCACCATATATCCACCACCAATCCGAGTTCTTGTGATATTAGGTTTGTTTTCGAGATCCATCTAGATTCCGATTCGTGTTTCCTTGCCGGAGTCGGGTAGCCACGCTCCGTTTAGGCCCAAAAATTTTCGAAAACGCATTTTTCGAAAAAATTTCTGGCTATCCTATTTTTAGGTGTTTCTGAGTGTTTTGAGACAGGTGCCATTATAGGAAGTTTTTTTGACCCGTTTCCAGTTTTTGGGTCCGGGCAGCCGAAAAAAAAAATTGGTCGAAAAAATTTCGTGCCCATCCTGTCAGTTTGAGCTAGGAAGAGTTTTGAGACACTCGCCATTATAGTGATTTTTCGCAAAAAAAAAAAAGCAGCGCAAAAAAAAAAGAGAGAGCGCAAAAAAAAAGAGTGCAAAAAAAAAAG